>NC_009907.1:0-162059 GCF_000002415.2 Plasmodium vivax
TTTGCAAGCCCTATTGTGCATTACCTGAATGTGAACCTAAAACAATAATTAAAACAGTTTGTCCAGAACAACCACAACATGCACCACGTGGAAGTGAAGAACAACAAATAAATTCACATAAAAATCCATATCTCCAACTTCCTGTCACTGTTTTTAGTTCAGTTATTGGAACAATCTTTTTTTTTCTTTTTTTATATAAAGTAAGGGATATTTCATTTAAAAAAATAAAATATTTTCCTGTAAATATTTTAAATAAATCGTAATTATTATTAGATTAGTATGCTTAAATAATGCAAATTTCTTTTTTATACTAATAGTTCACGCCCTTTAGATCTTGGTTTCTTAACCGCATAGGAAGTAAGAAAACATTAAATCATAAAATGAGGCAAGACATGGATCGAGAATATTTGAGAGTACCCTTTCAGCCTCCATATAGGGACGATCAAAATAGTAGACCCCGGGTAGGATATTCACAGAATGAACGTTAATTAGTTTAAAAAGTTGTGGAAGGTTATTTTTGTAATGTAAAAATGTTATTAAATAAAAACAAGTTATTTTACAATTCAGATATGTCTTATAAAAAAAGGGTAAAACACTATTTGTGAGTCATTCCCTAATGTGATTTAAAAATATCCTATCGATGTATTCCCACAATCTTATGAAAAGTAAAATACATAAAACGTGTTTCTTTTCATATATATACTTAGCAATACATGTGTTAATAATTTTTATAATATAAATATTATCTAAATTTAAAATTAGCTGATTTGCTCATTCATTCCATTTTACAGATTTATATTCCTCAAAGAGGTAAAACACTGTGAAACGTTTCAAAGAGAAAGACATTTTAATAATTCCGAATATAACAGTTTTATAACAAATATTTCTAATAATATTCTCTAAAGGAAAAATTACTGATTTGTTCTTTTATAAAAATATAATATAAACATATGTGACTCTTTTTTGCTAAATGGAAATTGAGCCACTTGTGTTAAATATGAAAAATAATATTATATTATTATTTCCTAATTCAGTAAATCCCAAATTATTATTGCATTTCACAATACAAAATAGAAAAGCAGACACATTTTACTTTATGCAAATGAGAAAATAAACAAACGCATTCTTGTCACACATTTTCTTAGTTTAAAGTACTTAAGAATGATGAAGACGTTAAAAAACGTCTAAATGAAATATGGGCATTACACCTAACACATTAATTTATGTTAAGCATTTAACGTAAAAAAGAAGAAAATTTTTGCTACAAAAAGTACTAAAAAATAAGTTTATTAAAAAAAATTAAACCGCTATGTTCAAAAAATGACAAAAAAAATGAAGTGAAATAAAATAACATACATTTTAGTTGTAATATTCTTTCTTCTTTTTTTTTTTTTTTTTTTTTTTCTTATTAATACTATATATTGCTTGCATATCCAGTATCATCTTGCCAAATTGCACTAATGCATCTTTACAACCTAACTTGAACGCTAACCATTCTTTTAAATATTACGCAGTATGGTACGCTGTGTTTAATCGTCTTCCTTGTGGTATTATATTCTCAGGTTCTGAAGAACTATATATAAATCTGCTTCGCGGTTCTTCATACGGGTAATGGTTACCACTTTTCTTTAATGTCTTATCGATCCATATTCCTAAAGGTGTAAACTGACATACAAAGGGGGGGGAAAATACACGTGTAATTCATTTACGCTACATTTACACGTTATATAAGAATAAACTATTAATAATATCTTATCATATTTGCAGTTTGTTGTGCAATCTGCTTTTACTTTATAGAAGACGAAAAACGTCAATAGCACTCCGAGGAGGGCTAAAAGGGATGTAGTTGCTAAGTAAAAGGGGTCTCCATCCTGCATGATTTTATTAAACAAAGTTTTCAGATTCGAAGGATGGTAATAATTACCAGTGACTAATTCTTTATATCTTTGCTTTGATTTTTCCGTGAACAATATTACCCCCCGATCAATGGTTAATTTTTCAAATATTTTTTGGGAATCTTCATCTGATTCCTTTTCATTGCAGTTTAACTTAATGAGGAGGTTATTCGGATTTAATTTACTATCACATTTAAAGTAATCCTGACAGTGCTCTTCATAATGGTTATTTTTATCATAATATTCACAACACCCGCCAATGTGCCTTTTGTATAATTTGTATATATAACTAACATATGCACAAAGGGCCTGATCGCTTATACTAATAGACGAATCCTTAGTTTCAATTTTTTCATAATTTTTAAAAAAGTCGTGCAAATCTTTCCTTTCTTGCAACTCCTTGTAAGTATAATCGCTATTAAAATCGTATGGACAGTGATTTTTCCTTAACTTATTATTAATAGTATGACCTATGTTGAGAAGGATATTCACTAAGGGGATGTTTAGAGTAAAACTGTTAGAATTACTAAGCTTTTTCCATATTTCTTCATTCATCCAATGGGTAAAATATTCACAGCGGTCTTTACTATTCGCGCTCTCCATTTCAGACAATTCTCTTAAGTTTTTTGATAGCATTCTACAAAAGTGATTAATACCAGGGTGATCAAATTCTAAATGTATTATGTCCATACAATCACTACAGTATTTGTCAACATTTTCCTTACTATTCAATTTTTCGTATGTTTTATGTGAAGGTAACTGTTTCAAGACATTTTCCTAAAAATTAAACGGAGAAAATGCATTACGATGTTCCATTATGTAACTTTTTACAAGTGATTTTTTTTTTTTATGTGCTAACACATTTAAAAATGTTAGAAATACGAGTTATAAGAATTTTATAATATAACAATATTGTAACGTACCACTGTATGAGATCTTTCAGAAATATCTCCCCTTGTAAGAGCAACAGTATCTGCATTAGGACTAAATCTTTCTGGTCGATTTGCTTCAGGTATATTAGCACGTGAATTCATTTCTTCAAAATTTTCCTTAAATACTAAATCGAAATATTTACCTGTACATTTCTTTTTTAAAAAAGATATCTCTTGGTTATCTTCAAATTTCTGTCGAAAAAGTAATTTTTCATCGTAATATATTGAAGATTTTTTGCACTTATCTTCTTGCACCATGTAGTAATACTTTTCAAAATTAGACTTTATGTAATCGCAATATTCAGCATTATTTGGGGATCTTCCATTTTCCAATTTACCCTTTATACTATCGTAGAATTCTAGAAACTCATATAAATCTTTCTTCCTTGTGAACTCCTTTTCACCAATGTTAAAATATTTATGTTTACAATGAGTATTCTTTTCTTTTATTTTATTCAGAACATCCCATGTGTAATAAAATAATTTTATAATTCTTGAACGGTGTATATTACCTTTTGTTTTATGGTGTATCCAATAGTTTAAATATTCACACATTTTATTATTATTTTCAACCATTCCTAGGCTGCTTGGTTCACTAACCCTCTTATCTAATATTGCCTTAAGCATGTTACAATATCTATAAATAAGTCTACCATTTATTCCGTTACTTCTTGCCAATAAGTCGCAAGTATTAGATTCAACATTTTTACTATATACATTATTTAACAATTCATAAAATTTATATATAGATACATCCTTCAAAGACGCTTCCTAAAAATAAAGCATTCAATTAAAAAATATATAAACACAAATAATTACTGCGAAATATACATGTACATAATTATTGCTGTGATATTGAATAGACGCAGAACATATGAATGTTTAATTTTTAAATTCACTTCTTCATGGTTATAATAAAATGTACCTTTTCTACTAATTCTTTTAGAGCAGGATTAAACATAGTTTCCGTAGCATCCATTCGCTCTACTCGTTGTTCCTCATTTTTGCACTTCCCTTTAAATAAAGTTATATCATTTTTAATCATGTAATTTTTAATATAATTCTTAAATTCTTTACAGCGTTCAATATTGTTGCCACTAACACATTCAATTTTTCTCTTTTTATACACATCTGCAGCTTCCTTCAGATATTGACAATACGGGCTAACATATATTTTGTGACTTACAAGTTCATCATTATTGTATCCATCATACAATAAAAAATAATCATACAACAGTTTCGTTTCTTTAATTTCATTTAAACTCATTTTATAAAGTTCGCAACCAATAAGATCGCGCTTATAACCCTGAGATGTCGATTCCCAAGCAGAAAAAAACTTACCAATGCCATCATTACTAATATTTTTAGACAACAACTGATCATAAAACCAGTACTTTAAATATATGCAAATTTTCTTTTTTTCTTTAGGTAAAGATTTAAAATCTTCTGAAAAGTACTTCACTTTAAATAAATTATTCCAAAGTTTTTTATAAAGAGGTCTTATAGACTCATCAACGAAGTTAGTTAAAGCATCCGAACAGTACAAGTCACGATAACTCCATTTACATTCTTTATTAAAATCATTATATGATAGGTATAATCCTTTATTCCTCAAATTATAATTCTGAAAATAGAAAGAAAAAATTAAGTATATAAGTTAATACATTCTTGTTATTTCGGAAAATTCGTTTAGATACTTTTTGGATAAACAGAATATTCAAATGATATGTTCTTTTCAATGGTTTGAATGAAATATAAAAATTAACTTCGTCTAGTAATAATTCTTTAATAGTAGGAGGGGCTGTACCGTTAGACATTTTCATTAAGTATAATAATGTAACAAAAAGTATATTGTGGTGGTTTATTATACATACACATGTTATGCGCGTATTCTATTTGTAAGATATAAATAGTTATGAATGACGTTAAAACATAAATGGAAAGTCGTCCAATTATATGTTTATTACATCTTCTCTACAAATAAATCATAAGGGTAACCCTTATGTTACCACGCAAATAGGCATTATGAAAGAATTTAACCAAAATGGGAATTGTAACAAGTGGGGGTGAATTTTAAACAAATATGCTGCAGTGCTGCTTTGCTGTATTTATAATTACATATATCATTTATTAAATCGAACAAATGGTAACATAAATATGTATAAATGGGTTCTCTACATTTTGCATAAATACTTATTTACTCATGCCATTGCTCCTCGTACAATGGTACATACATAGATCACTTTCAGTAATATTAATGAACGCTAAATTTTGGAAAATTGTCATATATTCTTAACGCTTAATAATATACAAATGTTCCTATTCCATTCAGCACCCCTTCCTATTTATAGTGGCAAATAAATGTTGTACTATGGCATAACTCATAAAATATGTAATAATTAATAATTATTATTTAAATACCTTTATGAACGCCAGTTCGTAAAAATTGAAGAGAACATTTTAGGAGCTAATAATTTTTAAAAGATAAAATACATTTTTTACTAAAAAATTTATTTTCCTAAATTGAAAAATAGAAAAAATAGTCTACATCCTGTTTCACCTACTTTTCTTTCTCCCTTTTAAGCATGCACTGACCCGTACATATTCTGCTTCACTGTACATTGCCACCCTAAATATAAAACGATGATTCTTTTGCCATTCACGTTTAAGTTTCTATTTATGGAAGAAAAAATATATAATAACTGTTTTAATAAAATCATATATTACGTTTAATAATACTTTGTGGAAAATATTTATATGAACAAAAATACGCTTTGACATTTCTGATATAGCGTAAATCAGTTCCGTGTTAGCTTTGCAAGATTTGTGCGTGGGAATTTCCTAAACTATGTTTCTCCCATTTTTATTCACCCTTTCTGGAACGTTTAAAAAACAAGAAGCTAAAATATTAAATAATTACTTTATATGCGCTTATAACATGTCTCTTATGTGCTGCTCTTTGCAGAACTTGTAATAAAGAAAAATGCTACAATCTGGTAAAATAATGTCAAACGGTGAGGGGGAAATAATTTCACAAACATTTTTTTTAGACGTGTTTTAGCTAATCATTATGAAATTTACTTTCGTTGTAGAATAAAACATCCTCACAATATTTTCACACATGATCCATTTTTTATGCCTTAGCGGAGGAAACAATTTATTAAAACGACACTGCGGGAATTACCCCCATTTTATATATCTAGTAAAAATACTCATCCTTATGCTATTTTCTCCTGAGAGGTAAAAACGATTTAAAATTATAAAAACGTAACGAAAATAAAATAAGCGCATATTAAGATAATAACCTTCTATATATCATTTAAAATTATCCCTATATGCCATCAAAAAGGAAAAAAACGAATTTGTCATTTTTATGTGTGTTTCTTATTGCATTACATGGGTACTCAAAATTAAGACAACTACGAAAAAAGCTATTCATTTTAGCGTTTCCAAAAATAACGCTTCTCTTTAGTTTTCTCATTTTCATAAGAGGTACCCTACTTTTTTCGAGCGTGTAAAGCTACGTTCGGGCTAGCATTAAAACTCAATACTGCTACTCCTACCACTACTACTAATATAATAATAATGATAAAGATGCGTTGGCCATAAGCTACTACGATCTAAATAGTTCGCTTTAAAATGACTCACACAAATTAACGCCATTGCTTTACAAAAAATGTGCGATATTAAAAGTTTTATAAGTTACTAAAAAAGTCACAAAAAAAAAAAACATTTTAGAGGAAAAATTTGACAAATAAAATCAATAAATATTTATTGTTACTTCAAATGACAAAAAAATATGCATAATCTGTGTGGTACTAATTTAAGGCGTTTTTTCCTTTTTTATGTAATAATCCATCTTACGAATAATCGTGGTATGGTACACATGTCAAAGGGTTTTCTATTAAGCTGGGGATTCAATGACCCTCCATGCTTCAGTAACCATTACAACAAAGCGTACACATAACTTCTATCCTTTTTTAATTCTAAAAATTTTATAACCACATCTATGCATTTTTTTTCTTTATCGCCTGTTCAGCTAGCTTCTCCTCATTTTGCCATTTGCACATGTTAACTGTTAAAATAACTTCAATTCGTTAGAGGTATAGCATTAAAATGAAAGCTTCACATTAATCATACATCACACGTTTTTTATAGACTCAGTAAAAAGAGGTGTGTGTGTAATTATGCAAAAGTGAAATCCTCATTATGCTCTTCTAACACATTTAACAGGTTGTATAACTCCATATCTATGGTCTTCATGCCTGCTGATAAGCAATTTGTATTCGTTCTTTCTTCCGATTTTTACTCACCGATTGTTGACTACGTCGAGGTAGCTCTTCCGATTTTCTTTCAAAATATTCATGATCAATATTTCTTCTCGCTCCTTTTTTACCTCTAAAGAAGGATCCAAGAGGAGTATACTAAAAAGGTGAAAGGATAAAATGTAATGTGCACATTGTATCAAATTTTTTATAAGCATAAATGTTCTGCTAAATCATAATAGAAAAAATAAGAGACGTTATTTATACTCAGAAAATTTGGCCATACTTTATAATAAGCAAAACCAAGGAAAAAAGTTCCTAACATTAAAACAATTGTTGTTCCTGTTCGGAATTGCTTAGTCTTTAATAAAGAATACATGTCATCCCAAGTGTTAGAAGAGTATCCGTCTTCTTCACCCGTTTGATATGATCCTATATCTGATAAGCCATTTCCTCCTTCGAGTGATGGTTTCCTTCTTCTTGCTTTTCGACCACTAGGATTGGGATTTAATTTAATTTTTCCTTTTTGATGTAGATCTTTTAAGTGTATACATAAGTCATAAGCATCCTGTGATGGATATCTATTACAATCAAATGTTTCATCATCATCTATTCTCCATTTAATTCCATCTTCTGTCTGTACTAAGTAAGGTGATATACCATCTGCTTCGGTTAAATATTGAGAATTATATTGATCGCTACGTGAAGCGCTTGGGCTTATTTGGGGGTTACCATGACTGTCAGTTGCTGCTCGTACTGCTTCCCGGCCAGTTGTTTGTTCCATAGTTTTTAATATACCGCCTAATGCTATCCTCGGGTCTGGTGGCACAGGAATTTCTTCTTCCTCTTCTTCATCATTGCTTTTGCTTTCATCTTCATTCTCGGTATACTCCATTGTTGATGGTATTAAAGCACATCGCCTATAACCCTGATTATCTTCATTATTACATTTAAGATAATAAAATGTCATTTTTTTTTTTTTGGGAGTATTAACAAGAACCTCTTTTCCCTTGTTATGTTTGACGCCATCGTTATTTAAGCATGGGGGGTCTAATTGTGCGCACAGTTTTTTTGGATCGTAATCACCTCCACGTTTAAAATATAAGGGACAATCGCTTGTCCAATATATAAAACCATCAGAGCACCTATCTTTGTATTTCTCATATAGTTTATTAATGTGTTCTAGGTATTTCTTATACATTTCCTTTTTACTGGGTTTACGACTTACATATTCTTTAACAGTATTATAACTCCTAAAATAATCATGCAAATATTTCTTTTCATCCATTTCTTTTAAATCGTTCAAATCTATTTTTTTATAATCATACCTACATCCATAATCATTATACTTTTTAACAAAAATATCTTGTGCATCCCAAAATTTTTCAAGCACAGATTTGTCAAATTCATTATCGGAAACCTTTTTAAACATGTTCAATAGTTTATAGCTCATCCAATATTTATAGTGTATGCAACTATATCTACGAGTTCCACCAACAACTACTTTGTGTAAATATTCTAAACTTGGTCCAAGTCTGAGGCATAATTTATAAGCTTCATCTTTGTATTTTCCATCCTTCTCTTTAAACCCTTTACAATGGTCAGGTTCTTCTTCTTTTTTTTCTTGTGCTCCAACTTTTTTTTTTTCTTCTAACTTTGCCTCAGCATTAAATTTATTATACATATTATATGATGCTGAACCTTTCAAAATGTCCTCCTGAAAATGAATTAAATGGATAATTTAATGCTATCTTTTAAGATATGTATTATTAGTTATTATTTTTGGGTGTATGAAACCTAAGGGTTTAATAAATATATAACGAGCTTAAAGGATCTTTTTATGGAATACTGAAATAGTACCCATTCTTCCATCTCCGTAGTTTCCATTGTAAGGCTCATTGTATAAATTAAAAAACAAGAAGTATAGGGTCATACATAACAGTATAAAAAAAGATTAACATATTTTGTTGCCACAAAGAGTATTTCCTTGTGCCAATTTTATACATATAACAAAAAATAACTAGTCGCTTATTATTTAGTAATAAATAAAAGTAGTTCTATTAATGTTACACAAAATAAAGATACTTATAAAAAAGAAGAAGGTACCCTTTAGCGATGTATTCCTCAACGGAAATGGTAATACAATCTAGTAATCTTCTTTTGTAAGTTCATGATGAATAATTTTTTAATATTCAAACTGCATATATATAATTCAATTAACGATACACTGTGAAAAAAAAAAAAAAAAAAATAAGTTATATTTTGAGAATCTACAGATAGTAATTGGTATTTAAATATTTATAACTCTCAATGGGAATATTTTTCATACTGTTCATAGCCTATTAGCGTGCCTTGAAAAAAAAGCCCACATTTTTTATTCCATAAAAATTGCCGCACTAATTTAATATACAATTTAATATCATCGGCCTCATTTATTTCAAACTTTTATAAAATAAAAGAGTTTTTTTAGCATTTTCACTACGACAGTGTTGCACTAGGGAAAAAATAAAAATAAAAGCTTTATAAATGTTATCGTCGTTTTTAAAACAGAACTGCCATGGCTTAGAAAAGCTCACTACTTACCATTCTGCATTAAAAATATATCCCAAAATTGAGATGAATTTCTGCAAAGTGTCACATACGTCAAAGGCCTAGTGATACATATGTCATTTCACTAATTTGAAATTATAAATGCACAAAAATTGTAACATCCCCAGCGAAAAATCTTAAAATTATGATCATCATTGACACATTTTGTATTCATATAAATTCACTTCTCATGTTAAACATAACTTATTTTTATAGATAGACATCTTATGACATTCGCTATTTTTTTATCGTGCTCAGTGTATTGCCTCTCTTGAATGCCCCGCAAAGGAGTTAAATCTTAAGCGGTGAAAAATTAAATAATGGGGAATTTCCCAATTCTTAAGAGTAGCATGCATCGTAAATTCGTACGTACATTTCAATATGGCTAAATTAAAAAAAAAATTTTAAATGCAATTCAAGTAGATCGATATATATTATTTCTCCTCATGTGAATGCTTAAGCCCCTGATTTATCTGGGCACACAAAATTTATTTCTCATATAAGTCCTAATTTAAGGCTACGCTCTTTTTACCTTCATCCGATTTGCAGATTGTATTTTTTTATTTTTAAACTTAGGAGGGGCCCTACCTATTTATAGAAATAATTCGGCTTATCCCTTATGGCTAGATAGGGTAATATTTGATAAGGGGATTTTATTCCCCTTAAAGCAATGGAGCCAGATAATGTATATAATAAGCCTTTGCACGGGTTATATGATGTAATGTACTTAATGTAAACTTCACCGCTCCGAAAAAATGCTCTACTTTGGTAAAGCACATTTGTAATAATCCACCTCCTACTGCAATAAAAAATTTATAATTTATGCTTCACCTTTTTTAATGTTCTTAAATCGAACGTATCGTTATCCATTTACATCGTAATTTTTTAAAATCATGAAAAATGGACCTACACAAATGCTTCAAATAAAATACAAAAAAGAATAAATATTTTACTAGCCATTTATTCGGTAAAAACTTCAAAAATGAGACCAAAAAAAAATAGTCAAAACGGTATACACTGATGTGGTAAAATGTTAAATGTAAACCATAACCTAGTATGCAAAAAATATATTTGCATATAAACCGCTCCAAATGTTGCATGCTCGTGCAAAAAAGTTAAGCCAAAAAATGTTCGCAGGTATTCCGTTCCAGTTACCTAATGTTATACATATAACCAAATGTAATTTCTTTAAAGGGGGGAAAAAAGTTGAACCGTTCACATAGCCCTTTCAATTGTATCTCCAAAAGGAAGGAGTAAAATTATTTCAATTTTTCCTTTAAAAATGTAATTTTGGCAAATGCCTATGTAAAGCACTATAAAAATAACTGCACAAATGGGTGTGCATAGCTATTTCCATAATACCTTATACTCACAAAATGGCATTTCTTATGCCAAAACGAATGTGTATTCTGAGGGAGGAAATGTTTATCTGTCTGCCCATCCATATATATGCCTTACACCATAATGACTTAATAGCGTAATAAAGCAGTTGTGTAAGATTATCAGAAGCCATTCCCCACTATTGGCAGTTATAATAGATAAAGCGAAAGCTTGCAAATTTTAAAAATGTTTACAAAAGGAGATGGCTTCATTCACGCTAGTGCACGCATATAACTACACTGAGCCTACAAATACCATCAGTCCTTATTATATATTAATGAGAACGACTTGGTAGTGTTTTATCCTTACATTGTAAAACATGCTGAATATATTTTAATGGCATAATGAAATGTTCAATTTTGCCCACATACTTTTTCGATCTCATATTAATATACAATTTAGAATAGAAAAAGTGTGAACAAAGGAAAAGAGAATAACTATGGGAATACAAAAAAAGGAAAAAATAGTATATACACGAATTACAATTGATACCATGAGAATGTTCTCATGTTCCATTTAGTAAGCGTGCGCTTCTCATTTACATGCAGGGTAAATTCGCTTATTTTACAAATTATTGCGACCAAAATTGATGAATAAATTAGACTAGTCTCTACATATCAATAACATAACACTTCAGTGAAAATAAAAAGTAAAATAATTCCTATAACCTTATGAATGTGGAAATATAGCAAGCAATGTTGGACGCGAAAGTTACAAAGAACAGCACGAATATGCGAGGCATGCAAACGGAAGAATGCTTCTCGATGGAGATGTTGTTATAAGTTTTTTTATCTTTCCCGCTTATGCTGCAGCTTCGATTAAGATGATTATGGTGAAGAATTTACTTGTGACCAACGGTTAAACGGTGAAGAGAAATAAAACATCCAATTTTGCTTTCATGAAAATCAATAATTCGCATGGCAAAACTCTACATACGCTTTCATCTATTTATATTTATTTATATTACAAAAATTATATAAATGGGTAATTTATCCTTTTATGCTTTTATAAGGCATAATTTATCGTAATTAAATTTTCGTTGCAACGTAAAATGTAATGCCATCGTCATAAGTAACTACAGTATGTTTCTTTATTCCATTTATTTTATTCGTCTATTCAAGTCATTATAGTATACATAAAAATTATGTTTTAAAAACTATCCACTAAAAGTATGTATTCATAGGGCATTATATAAACTATTCATCTATATGCACGTTTTTAAAAATATATCCTTTCTCCCAATTGATAGTTTTTTAAAAAAATCAATTATGATTCCTTTTTTGTTTTTTCAATCCCTATTATGATAAAGTTCAAGTAGTACAATTAAAGTTGCTCTTTCATATCTTAGCGCACCAACTGCGTTGTTTAAGCAAACGATTCTTTAGCTTCTGTTATTACGCTACTTTCATATTGGCAAAAAGTATTGCCAGTCAAGATTATATCAGCCATAAAGGTAACCCTTTAAATAATGGGGAAATGTAAATAATTTGTTATCATATTCACAAAAGAGACATGAAATTGTCATGATGTTTAATCTATCTTTTTTCTTGAACCCTTTTTTTATATTTTCAATATGTTAGCCATTTTGCTTTTATTTACCGCATTTTGTAAATCACCAGTTTAGCTTTTATAAACTGATTTTTCATTTTTCTATAAAAGATATTTAATTATATATATTATTTATAAAAATTAAATAATCATATTATTATTATAATGCTATCCTTATAGCGCATTTCTTTAATGGCATGTAACGTTAAATAATAGTGAAAAAGTCCAATTAAGTATAAAAGTACGAAATAATAAATATTACGATTCGCATAACATTTCCAGTTAAAAAGTAAATAATAGAATATATAATAAAATAAAAAAAATGAGAGCACTTTATATGGCCCAATTTCACGCAAAAGTTTTGCACAATTAAAATGATACAATTTTTTAATTTTGCGATTGTTTTAAAAACAAAAATCATATATTATGTTTAATATGAAAAAAAAGAGAATTAATTTTATAATTAAATAATATTACAATTATAAATTTAATGCATATCATGCATCTATACGTGAATTAAATTTCACATATATTTATCATACCCTTTTTGTTACTCTACATTTGAAAAACTACTTTACTGGTATATACGCACTTTTTTAAACGATCAAAACATAATTATTAATTTTGATTTTTTCTTCTCTTTTTTTTTATACTTTATATTTATAATTAAATAATTATATATATTTTTACTTATTGCTTCTATATAATTATTCCCATAATAAAAAATAAATATATTTTATAAAATTAATATATAAAAAAAAAAAAAACTACAATAAAGTGCTCTTTAGCTCATATAGAGAGAAATAGATAAATCTACATTTCCGTTATATGAAGATTAACAATTTTAATTAATTTCTAAAGTAAAATTATACCGATAAATATTCTTCACGATATAAAAAATCACTTATTCATAAGCATGATATTTCAATCTAAATATTATTACCCCTTATTTTATTAAAAAAATTCTTTCATAGTGCATGTTACGTGGCATTCTAAATTATGGAAATGCTACAATAAGCGTAAAAATAAAATAAGTTGAACAACAGGTAAAGCACTTTTTATTCTAGAATATTATATATTCCATAAAATATGATAATATAGAATAATTCTAATATTAAACAACTTTGAGTTTATATAATATTTTTAAAGAAATGTATAAAATACCCAATAAATAAATATGCACATTTTTAACTGTCAACATTAATATATTTTTTTTATAATTCCTGTAATTAAATAGTAATGAAATTGTGTAATTTTGTGGGAATTACATGTGATATAAAATAATGCCTCATATTAGAATACTACTGTTTTTCGAAACATAATAATCCTACTGTTTATTCTATTATTATGATAAGAAAATTGCATATATTAAAAAAAAGAAAGAAACATTGAGATCATATTTTAATACTTAAGTTAAATAATTAGTTAACAATACAATGAAGTAATATTATAAAAGTTTTAAGCGATGAAAAAATAATGCTTTATGTATCAATATAATGCCTTTCCATGATCTACGTACATAAATATATATAATATAACGAAATATATTATTTAACGTAACAGAAAAATATAAAGATAATATATAACCAGCGATGAGTTCAACTTTTGTATGTTTATATTTTTATAATATGCATAATATATAATATAGAATTTCAGTGTTACATTCTAGAAATGAAATAAATATTTTTTTCAAAAGAATAATATTTTAATCTCTTTCATATTCCCTTTTTTTTTCCATTTTTCAGTATAACTCTGTATATGATTTTCCAAATTATATGAAAATCATAGATCATTTGATTGAAAATATTCGTATTGACGCTATTCCTACATGTCCTCGCAATATATTTTCGGGAAAATGTGATCATCCATCTTTTCATTATTATTTTGTGTTAGCACAGAGGTATTTATCTGATTTAATAAAAAAAGAAAGCACGATTAATGTAGCACACGCTTGTAAATTCTTAAACTATTGGATATATAAGTTTGTGTGGAATGGTGTTATGTATAATAAAAATATGTCCACTTTTTACGAAGAATTAAAGGACGGTTCTGATAACGAGGATATTTGTAAAAACTATATGGAAGATATTGATGAGAATACATATGAATACATCCTAAAACTAATTGATCTATATACTAATCTTAGCAATTTATCTAAACCGCATAATGGTAATAAGTGTCCTACCATAAAAACATGTTTTGATTCATATATGCAATGCAAAGATACTTGCAAAGGTGATGAAAATAAAAACTTTTGTAATGAGTTAGAAAATTTTCGAAAACGATATAATGTCGCCATGAAATCAGTAAATAATTGTGTTGATGAACATAAATATTTACCATCATTCCAAGATTCTCCTATAGTGCCTGTCAGTGTAATTCCAATTATTATCACGTCTGTAATATCTTTAATTTTAATTATTTCGTGCAAAGTTAGTGCCTATTTTGTTCATAAATGAAAGTATTTTACTAATTATTATTTAATACGTGAAAATGGAAAAGTAATACCTAATTGATATTATATTTTTTTATATGTAACAACTTTTTTCTTATATCAGTTTACCCCCCTTGGAAAATGGATATGTCCTAGATCAAAAAGAGCTAAGAATGGAACGAAAAAAATAAATCATGAAATGAACAAATCTCAACACACACCAGGATATCAGGACATGTCATATCTCGTATCATATCAGTCTCCTAACCCTTCCTGATTTTAATATAACGCAAAAAAATGCTGTTTGTGTAAATATAATAAAAGGTCAGTAAAAAAGATAATATACACTAAAAATTATTAAAAAAGTTAGAAGCTTTGAATATAAATACGCTTATAAATAAACGTTTTTAAGTGAATTTTTACAAAATGTAGTCCATTCATAAAAAGAAATATCCACATTTCACCTGATGGTATTAATCAAACTTATTTAAAAATATAAAAAAGTTTTTTTTTTAAAAAACATAGATAAATAATACATAATATTTTGTGATGTAAAAAATAGGTAATTAAAAATAATATAAAATTTCTAATGACCTATGTGAATGTATAGAGAAGATTACCAAATTAGATATGTTCTATTGTAAAATTTCGTTAACATATATATATCAGAATTATAATGCAGTATGAAGGATAATTTATAATATTTATATGCCTAACATTGAAAAATAAATTAATGGGGGATTAACTTAAATGTTGTAATGGTAAATAACTGTTAAAAAGAAAAACATTCTGAGCATATATTTATAATCTCTATTATTTGGAATGTATTGCATAATACATGAGAAGCAAATTCGAATTTTTCCATATACATGAATTCGTTAAAATATTTTTAATGATGGAAGAAAATTAGAACAAAATATTATTTCCCAAAAAGGTAATTTAAATATTCGATGAATTCCTACGATATAAGACGCATTATAAATCTCCTAATATTATTTATATAATATCAAATTGTAGTTTGAATTTAACAAATTTGAATTATTAATGAAATGATAATTTATTACTTATGCATTAT
Source organism: Plasmodium vivax (assembly GCF_000002415.2). Taxonomy (NCBI): domain Eukaryota; phylum Apicomplexa; class Aconoidasida; order Haemosporida; family Plasmodiidae; genus Plasmodium; species Plasmodium vivax. Next base: position 16,119 of record NC_009907.1, read on the forward strand.
TTCGTGCACAACTATATAGAGGAATATATATATAAATATATAGCAGTGTCTATATACTTTTTTATACATTCAAATAGATTAAAAATTATTAATTACAACATAGTGGCACATATATACATTATGTTGTCAAATATATTGTACCGTACATATATATCGGTAAAAATCTTTTTTATTTTTTTGTAATCATTAAAAAATTATCATTCCTTAAATATATTAACGTTTGAAATGATAAAAAAAAGTGTTAGACGTAAAATTTTAAAACTATAATAGCATATTATTGCTGCATGCAGATTAACCCTAATATAATCATACATATATTTACGTAATTTTAAGAAGAAAAATAATTCTTCTTCTTTCTGTTATATAATATACTTACTGAATTTAATACATTTATTAAAACTTTTCTATGTTTTCGTGGTATTTATGTAATATGTTTGTATTAAACATTTTACGCGTACACAAGAAACGAGAAAAAATTACTCATGAGTAAATTAATGCTTCTTAAATTTGCCGAAAAATTCTAAACATTTGTAGTAATAATAACTATAAATTAAAATATTTAATTCATTTATTTCCATCTACACTACTAGGAATATAAATAATTTATCCTCTTTATTCCTTCCTATTATATCAAATTATAAAATAAATAATTCTTGTTATTAAAAAATATACGTAATATAAATTACAACTCAACCAAGATATTTTAATGCAGCATTTTTTTTAGCTAAAATGAAGCATGCAATTTTTTAAACATAAATTAATCCAATATGACACAAAAGGAAAATTGATAAAATGTAATATGTTCACATAATTTTTTTTGAAAATATGTCATAAGAATTAAAGTCTTTTCGTGATGCATAAAAATTCTAAACTCATCTCTTTTATATAATTAATTCTGAAACTATATGTCTAACATCACTATGATGTAAAATAATGTAATTATGTTTTACTTAATTAAAAAAAAAAAAAAATGTTAAGTATAATTTCTATATTGCTCGATAAATCGATAATAAAAAATCATATTTACTAAATTGTTAAAATTTATGTTGTTCAATAATTTCAATTATTACTTAATGACACGAGAAAAATAAAAAATATTACAATTTGATGCTACAAAAATAAGTGAACAAAAATGGATTCATTAATAAAAGAAAGTAATATATTATCATAAATAAATATACCACTATCCTTAAAAAAAACAGCATTTATTTTTTTTGAGAAAATGGAAAAGTAAGATGGTATAACTTTATATGTACCTTTATTTATTAGGCAAAGCATATGTATATAGGGAAAAAAGGTAGTTCATAATTTACAAAACATAAATTTCAATGGTTAATAATATTTTTAACTATAATTACAATAAAATGTCATGCACAGTGGATTTAAATGTTCCTATAATACATTTATGTGTTTCACACTTCCAAAAAATTTAGAATAATATAATTCAAAAAAAAAAAATTAGCGAAATATTTACAAGTATTTTCACATAGATATTCATAACTGCACGCAAAAAGAGGCATTTTTAAAATATATACATTAAAGAAAATAGTATGTTCCAAACAAATTTTCGTTTATTTCGTATTAAATTGATTACGTTAAACGAAAAATATTACTATATTATTATTTATTATTATTTTCCTTCTTAGAAGAATGTTTATGCAAAAGAAATTTTTTTTTTTTTTTTTGGTTGCAATCCCCCCAAAAAATTAAATCACTGTTGTGAACACGGTAATATTTGATGTAACATATATATGATTATATGTTATTTTATCTTCTTCAATATTTTTAAACATATATTTTTTAATTTATAATTATATATTAATGTAAATAGCACATTTATTAATTTTTTTTATATATATGTACAAAAATGCTTAAATGATTACCGTTATGTATATTTATATATTCCTTTTTCGAAAATGTAAATAGGCGCAATTTTTAAATTGGTAAGCAATCATTCGCGATAAAGACTTGATATTAAAAATATTTTTTTATTTTTTACAAATACGTGAATTTTAAGATTTAATGTTACTTTGTTCTATACGTATTTTTCTTTTTTTTAATTGGTTGCCTCATAAACATTTATACTTCATATGAATCTATGGTTAAAACTTCTGATCATATAATAACTATGTATAAACAAAACTATCACTTTTATGATTTCAAGACTATTTAGATAATGTAATGATAAATAATTTTCTGTTTATATTAATTGCATGAAAAATATGTGCCCGTTTAACATGCACTATTTTATATATTTTTTTTCGAACTTTGTAATCATAAGATTCATCATTACAATGATGTATAAATTACTATAAAAATGACAGAGTTATTTATTATTATATTAAATAAACCATGAAATATCATATTTTTAATTAAAATATAAAGGTAAAATAATTTTTCACAATGTAATATTGTTCCGCAAAAAAACTTTGTTTAATTTATACCAAATAATATATGACATGATGTTGTTATGTCAAATAATGAAGCAAAAAAAGGAGAACTTATTTTACTTTTTTATTCAACGCGAAACATTGTTTGCTTCTTCTTCATAATAAAATAACATTTCTTATACATTATAAAAAAGGCAAAATTTAAATATATCCATATATAATGTATAACCTTATTACAATAATACACCGCTTTGTGTGATATAATTATTTAAAAAATTAATAAAAAGTTTAAAAATTCCTTGATATATTGAAGCTCTTTATTCAAAAATAAATAGTATTATATCTCATGATTTAGAAAATATATTCCTTTTTTGTTACCTTCAATATGTTTATTGACATTTATTTATTTAATTGTTCCGGAATGCTTAAGGTTATGTATGAAAATATAAGTGTGGTATCCAAACAATATATGCAATCATTTAAGGACTACGCGTTGACTGTATCGTGTATATATAAAAGAAGTGTTTTAAATCATTTTTATAATTTTTAAAAATAAAATTATAGGATATATAAAATGAAATTGATATAAAGAACATAATATAACAACAATATGTATAAAATTGAAAAATATATAAAAATTTACCTTTATTTAGTATTACCTAAAACAATAAAATTAACAGTGCAAATTATTCTTGCCATTTTCATTTATGCACATGGGGTAATAGAATTAATACTCAATTACAATAATTATTTTTTTATAAAAAAATTGATGTCGTTCAAAGTATATTCCTTTTTATTATTATTAAAACAACTGTTTTATTTAATCATTTCTATTTCTTTGTATTCATTCGAAATGATAATGAAAAATAATTTATATACTTCAAGAAAAAAAAAATTATCAAGTAACATAAATAAAAGGCTATTTTTTTCATTATGTTCAGATGGAGAGTAAAATATGTGCAGTTTTTTTTCATTATTTTGAGATAGATAATATTTATTACATTATTTTTAAATATACTTTTTGATCATGTATTATTTTTTACATTAATACATTAGTGTGGTAAAAACATTTTTGTTTCCTTTTCATAACTGTTTAGTTTTTACATTCTAACGCTTACCATAAGAACTCAAAGATGTGGTATTGTAACTTTCATAGCAACTAAGAACTTTATAAAAATTTTAACCTCATTATTCTAATAAGTAAAATACCTTTCTAGTATTATTATACTATATGCCATCCATACATAACTGTATATAATACCCTTATAAGAACAAAGCGTATATTGAAACATACACCCATTTTACTTTTTACTTATTGGTGATAAAACAATATATTATGTTCATTATTACGGTACATTATTCTGTGGTATAACAATTTATAATTACTACATCTTAATCGAAATGATACCATACAGAACAATATAAATACTGGACATGTAAATATTTTTGCTAAATAATTAAAAAAATGTTTACATATAATTATATTGCATTTAGTAAAATATATACATTAATAAATTAATCACCATAATTTCAAAGGATACATTAAACTTACTGCTATTAAAATATATATATATATATCACTGATGGCGGAATCAATTGTATATAAGCTATTTTTATATTAATAAATACATTCCATGTAATATATATAAAAATTATTCTTACATGTAAAAATATTATTCTACGTATTTTACTAATCAAATATAACTTCCGTTTTTTAGTATAATTCTGTAAAGAAGTTCTCTGATTTAAAATCAGTAATTTCTACAAAGAATGAGCTTAAGACAAGCACAAATAAATCAAGTTGTGAAAATTATAGAACCAGACGTTTAAAAGGCTATACTGATAAAAACGATGTGTTTCTTAACACATGCACGAAAATTGCTGATAATCAAAAAGAAATATTAGAAGAAGCCATATCCTCTAAACTCAATTTTTGTAAGTACATGAATTATCTGTTTTATGACATGCTAAATACTATGAAACCATTTCATTATTATGTATTATTAAACCAGTTTTATAGTGAAATTGAAAAATTTTGGGATTGTTTAGAGCACATGGAAGATATTGACATAAATACATATGAAAAACTTAAAATTTTATATGAATTGTATGATGATTTCATTGAATTTAAAAAAGAATCATACACGGAAAATGCAATATCTTGTGAGCATGGTGCAAAATGTGTTCAACTCTATACAACTCACTCAAAAAAGTGTAAAGATAATTACAACAATAAGTTTTGCATGATATTAATAGATTTTAGAAAAGAGTATGAAGATTATAAGACTAAAGTAAAAAAATGTGGGGATAGTATGCAATACTTAGAGCCAATAATAAGTGATTCATCATCTCCCTTTTTAGTATCAACCGCTGCAATGTCAGCAATATCTGTCGCTTTGTTTGTTTCTTACAAGGTTATAACACTTTTCTTAATTATTTTTAATGCATTTTAGTGAAAAATTTCGATTTTGTGTATATTGTATTTTTAAATATGTAATACCTTTTCCTTAAAAATAGTTTACCCCCTTAGGTGCATGGTTACGTCCTAGATTACCAGGTGGCAAAAAGAAAGCGAATATAGTAGATCATAAAATGAGCGAATTACAAAACAATTCAGAAACTGAGGGCACGTCATACAAAGTGCCATATCATTCTTCATAATGTTTCTGCTATGAATATAATGTATAATAATATTATGCTTGTAAATATAACAATTTACATAAAAAGTAATTAAAAAATAGAGTAGTAAAAAAAAGATAGAAAGAAAAAAGTGATAATATTTTTATTCATATTTAAATTTTAAGAACATAGTTATACATATACATATTATGCGCTCTAACATATTGTAGAGTATGTATATAGTGAAAAAAAGGTCTATCAATTATAAAATATGATATACGTTCTTACATTGTAATAATGCATATATCTTAATCAGATTACGAACAAATGTTTTTTATATTAACAGTAAAGTGTAAAAAGGGGAATTTTATATCCCATATGACATAATATTTTATGCATGCAAAATATTTGTTGCATACTTTTCTTTATTTAATTATATTAGTTTAATAAAAAATAAATACATTTTCTTGTAACGATTTTTTTTTTTTAATTTAAATATATGTAGAAAAGTCCATTATTTTTGTTCCCTTGGAATAATATTTTTAAATTAATTCATATAAAATTATTTGTATATAAAAAGCAAAAAAGGTAAAAATATAACATACACTATTACCCCATAAACTGGCAAAGGTTCACTAAATATATATATAACAACCATTACGATGAATTAGTATATAGGATTATAACAATTCCAATTATATTGTAATATAGTATAAATGGCATGATATTTTTATTTTTCAATGCTACAAATAAGGACGCCATTAATTATTTTTAATAAATATATTCTACATATATTTCAAAATAGTGCAAGCTCACGTAATGAGAAAAATATTTTTATGTCTAGAACATCATAATATTTTGTGAGAGTATCTAATAATTCATAATATACATAAATTTCAACATGTACATTGGTTACAATGTGGAGAAATCATTAAATATAGGTAATTATAAATTTTATAAAAAATAAGTATATTCTCACATAAATTATATAGCTAACATTCGTCCATTAAAAATAAATTATTAAAATTACAACAATTAAATAAATAGGTCACCATAATGTATATAATATATCAGAGAGCGTAAAAGATAATGTATGGGTATTTATTTATTGAAAAAAGTGAATAATAGGTTATTATAATTCAGTTTCTCTATATGACAGTATACATGCTTTTATTTATAATTACAATTATACGTATATAATAAATAGTAGCTGCATAATGCATAGCGCAACATCAATGTCAATGACAAATTATTAAAAAAATTATGTTAAAAATTTTTATAATCATTTCATCAAAAAAAATTCGGAATAGTTCAACTGAGTATGTATTTATTACATACCTAAAAATAGTTAAGAAAAATATACAAGTGATTATAAAGATGAATGTACAAATATGTAGGAAAATATTTCAATCGTATTCTTACATGTATTAATTTATTAGGTCTACAAAGTGTAAAACAAGTGGTATATCTCCAATTAGATATATATATTCACCACATAAACACGAAATTTATATATTCATTTATTTTTGTAAATACATTAACTACATATTTTTGTATTGTTTTATGCTTTATTCTTTTTCACATTATTTAATTATCGAAGGATATGTATTCTACAAATAAAAAACGTAATTAGCGCGATTTATTAAAGAAATAATTAGCAAAGTAGAAACTATATAATTAATTATATAAATAATGTGTTTCTTTTTTCTTAAGAGAAACAATGCTATATTTTTTTGAATACGCGTTAAAAATACTTCTACATTTGATATGGAACACGAATTATTATGGAAATTCCTTTTTATTATTAATATACGTAAAGTTACTATATGAAATATATGTCAAATTGTTAAGGCACCTTCACTTAATGTTTAGTTGAGAGGTAACAAAATAACACAGGCCAAATGTAAGTAATAATTAACTTATGGAGATTGATAGACATGTTCATTTCAAAAATTGGGAAAGATAAACAGGCATTTTTTATACATATAATAAGTATTCGATTTTCTTTACTACTTGGTGAAAAAAAAACTTTTCTTTATTATTATCCAAAATAAATATTAACAATATTTTTGTGCTTTTTGCTTACTCAAAGTTTTTACTTAAAAAAATTGAATAGAAAAACGTATAAGTATCCCTTTCCTTTATTCAAAAGTTTTTATCCTGTAATAGTCATGTTACCTATATATGCGAAAGGATATTTTTTTTATTATCACATTTAATTTATCTATCAAAAAATATAGCATATCATGTAATAAAAATTGTTACTCTTTAAAGCATTATATATGTGTTATGAAAATAATAAACACAAAAATGGAAGTGTTTCATATTGTCCGTTTGAACATATAAAAGTCATAAGGGTAATCAACATTTTCATATATATTTAAAATAACATTATATATAAGAATAATTTTTATGGAGGTGAATAATATGAGGAAGACAAACGAAATATATAAAATAGAAAAATGCAAAAAAAATTATCATTTCATAATTATATCATTATTTAAAAAAAAAAATTGACATGAAAATTGGTTTTCTAAATTTTTTTCATATAGAATGCAGAAAATACATTAATATAAATAAAAATTACAATTATATTGTTATTTACAATTTCAAATAGAGAACAAATTTTTTATATACAGATTAATAAATTATCTCAATTTATGAATTATTATTTTTTTTTGTATTATTTATAAAAAAAATAATGAAAAAAATTTATTAAATTTAAATCAAATGAAAAATAATGAAGTGTTAATTTTTTTTTAACCCGTACAGGAGTATAGTAATGTATGTTACTATTTCTTACCTAGGTTGCTGTAATTAAAAATTATCACATTGCATTAAATATGAATTTTTGATATTAAATTGGTTTTAACTAAATAGGTATAATTTTCTTTATTTATTATATTAGAAATATAATTATATTTTAAACTAATATATTCAAATTTTCTATTTTCATATAATTTATTCTCAGTATGATGACCTAGCAATGTTGTATTTCAATTTTTTATAAAAATGAGTGCACTATAGTATAATAATTCCCTTACACTAAAATGTAAAATTTTTTTTATATACTTTCATTCTTAACAAATTATACAGTTAATAACACTTGTAAATATATAAAACATTAACGAGCATTACGCATACGAAAATATTCACGTGTTGTAATTTTTACTTTTCATCATTAAAATAATTTTTATGTTTCTCTTATAATTTTAATATAATCAAAACATTATCAAATAAATTGTTTAAAAGGAGGAATGCATTTTATTAGAAAGTATTATCTCTTATTTCATTATCCATGTGAGTAATTAATAATTTTTTCTTTCCTTTTTATAAAACTGTATTTTATGTATATAAATTACTACTAAAATAATATACAAGAGAATGTAATATATCTGAATAACAACATTACTGAATAATTATGTTAAAAAACATTCAACTCTACCAGATAATCCCAAATCAAGAATCTACCTTGTAACCAAATGATGGAGAAATCAATAGTATTCATTCATTGTCTTATTGCGTATTATACTTCAATATATTATTTATATATATCAATATTCAAGGTATAAAATAATTTTATTAAAGCATTATCTTGTACTTTGTATATAAATAAATTTTCTTCTTTTTAGTTTAATTACGTTGACGAGTTCACCGAATTTGAATCTAAAATAAAGGAAGTTACAAATGCTACTCAGTATGAAAAAAATTGCGGAAGTTTCAAACGAATGAAGTTACAAAGGTATAGTGTTCATGATTCATTCAAAGACTCTTGTGCAAAATCATTGGAATATGTAAAAAAATTGAAACTGGATAAATCATCGAGTATAGTTCCATTTTGTAAATATATGCATTACTGGTACTATGATATGGCAAAATCAAACAATGGTTTTCCATTTTATTCATCAATATTACTATTTTTCAAAGAATTTGAGAATTTTAATGATTGCAAATTATATATGGAAGATATTGACAGCAAACAATATCAAAAAATTGCAGATCTCGTTCAGATGTATGATGATTTTAATGACTTTAAAAATGAATCTATAACGAAAAGCAATAATGAATGTAAACATGGTGATAAATATTATACTTTATATCAAAAATATGTAGGGGGGTGTAAGGAGAATCATGAAAATCCATTTTGTTTGAAATTAATTCATTTCAGAGAATATTATAATGAGCATAAAAAAGATGTTAAATACTGTACGAATAAGCTTCAGTACTTAACTCCAATAATAAGTGATTTATCATCTACCATTTTAATACCAACTGCTGCAATATCAGCAATGTCTTTTGCTTTTTATATTTCTTACAAGGTTAGTTATAACGTTTTTATAAATGTTTTTTTATGCATTTTGGGGAATTTTTCCGATTTTATAAATATTATATTTTTAAATATGTAATACCTTTTCCTCCATATTAGTTTACCCCCTTGGGAGCATGGTTACGTCCTAGATTACCAGGTGGCAAAAAGAAAGCGAATAAAATATATCGAGAAATGAATGAGTGGAAAGGTACTACGGAACTGCAGGGAAGTCAATACAAAGTACCATACCAATCTTCATGACGTTCTTAATTTGAATATTATGAAGAATAACATTGCATTTGCATAATTAAATAAAAAGTTATTAATAGAAATAGTAATGAAAATATATATCATCAAAAAAAGATAATATTGTTATATCGAAAATAGTAAAAATGTATACAATAATGATATTAAAATAAAAGAAAATACCAGAAATGTCTAATTTTTTGTGAATATGTTGGACAATAATATTTATGCAAATAAATCCACCAAATTATAAAATGTGTAGAAGTACAACATAAAATATATTTTTATATAAGTACAAAAATGCTTATGAAGAGAATAAAATATCTAAAAATATATGTGACTGCAATGAAATAGTTGACTATGGAAATGCTTCATTATAAAATATCAGTAAGTTCTATATATGTAATTAACACTTAAATATAAATGGCAATCCATAACATTTTCAAATCGAAGAATGAAAAATTATTTTAAACTTTATAATGCCAAAAAATTCATAACAAATAAAAATTTGTAAACATATATTTATGTTTTCCCATATTTGAAAAGAATACTATATATTTTTAATCAGTAAATTTATGAAAGATACTTAAGATATACTCTTTAAAGGAAACTCGTTATAGGAAACCAAATAGGATTAAATAATAATACAAAATAAGTTTTATTTATTCACTGTAATATTTCATATTTTTCTAATAAATATTAATTATAACACATGGAATATATATTACGATGTATATCATAATATACTTCTAGGATACTGTTTTGATTATTCATATGGATACCCAAATTCTTTCATTATGAAGCAATTCCAATATTATTATATATATTTAAATTAAAGGTACATAACTTCACATATACATATTATTCTGTCTACTATATTGTAAGGCACATATGCAGTGATAATTTTTTTTTATTTTTTAAAAATAATATATATTATTACTTTGTAATAATGGATACTTCTTAACCATACGACCAATAAACATTTGTCACGTTAACAGAAAAACATTAAAAGGTAATTTTTCTGCACGCATATTGTTTGTAATATAATTTTTTAAGTAAATATATTATTTTAATAGAAAAATGAATATTTTTCTCTTTAAAAAGTAATTTGTTTGTTATTATCATTTTTTTTTAATTTAAATGTATTATGAGAAATTCATTATTTTTCATTTCATTATTATTTCGCTTTTTAATATATTCATATTAAATGTTTAATGTATAAACAAACACTAAGCACTATAAAACTTAGCATACGTTATTTGTCACCCAATAAAAGTACTAAAAATATATGTAATAGGCATGAAAAAAATTAGATTATATAATTATAACAGTTCCTCTTATTGCGTTATATTATATTTACGGCACAAGGACATTTAATTCTTTTTTCAATAGCATAAAAAATAATGACGCAACTATAATCATTACTTTAAATTAATGTATTATATGTAAATATCAAAATAGTATAAGATTATCAAATAAAAATATATGAAATTTTTTTTAGAATGGTATTGTATCATTATTACATGGAGAAATATAATATCTGGTAACTCAAGATATACACTTATTCCATCATGGCTTACAATTGTAACATGTGGGATGTATTCAATAATTTATAATTTTGAAATAATAATAAAACGAATTTTTAAACCAATATATATAACATATATTATAAATCTAAAAGTAATTCATTAAAAAAGCTTCTCAAAAAATTATTACAAATAACTATGAATAAGACTGTATGCTTAAACTATATATCTATGGGCCTACAAGATGAAGCTCTTATATTTATTTGGTGATAAATAATAACAATAAGATATCATAATTCTCTTTTCCTATATGACTTTATGTATGCCTTTACTTATAATATCAATCATAAGCGTATAAAAAAGAGTTGGTTCCTTAATTTATAGCAGCATAAAATTTTCTGCAAAAAAATTTATCCATATTTTACCATAAATAATTTGCAAACATATATATGGATACAAATTTATTATACACCTCAAGTAGTTCATGAAAATGTATAAGGCATGTAATAATGTAATATATATCATTAAATAGCATTATAAAAAAAATAAATATTACGCAGCCTATCTTTTTATGACATATTAAAAGGATTGCTTTTAAATAGTACTATCACGATATAGTAATGTTTTCTTATTATATTCATTGTAATGCCCTTACATGAAATTTTTAATTTACCAAAAAAAATCATAAATACCTACAGAGCGTATATAAATATTTTGTAAAAATATGCATTATAGTTTCGCCTTATATAAATAATACCATTCAGGATATATTTTTTAATTTATTCCTATAAATTTTTATAAATAATAATACATGAATTAATTTTATTCACATTTAAGATGTATAAAAAAAAATTAACTTTCTAATTTATTTTATGAATTCCGTTCAAATAGTATGAAGAAATAAAACTCCTGTACATCCATAATTACAACGATATTGTTATTTACAATTTCAATATTCGTGTGAGTTTTTAATTTTTATTTTTGATTACAAAATTATCTAATTTTGCGATTTAATATTTTTATATATATTTATTTATAAAAAAATATATTTTAATTTAATATCAAATGCCAAAAAAATTAATGCTGTTTTTTTTTTTAAATTCAGAAGGATAGCGATGTATGTAACTATTACTTAATTATGAGATAAATAAAATTTATTTTCTCCTTTTAAAAATTAACTTCTGATAATTAATTTTTTTTTTCTAAAAAAATATAATTTTTTTTTATATATTATATTTATATTATAATAAAATGTTAGATTAATATATTATATTTTTTTTATATAAATGTCACTTAATCTGTTAAAAAATACGAGTTGTAACTTCTAATAAAAATAAGTGCATTACAACATACACTGCCTTGTTCTAAAGCGAAAATAATCACTTATATATTATTTTTATTTATAAAATACGTACTTAAACCTTTTTACCTATGTATAATACATTAATAAATCAATATGCATACGAAATAAATTGCTTCTTATAATTTTTACTTGTCTTAAATGTAATAATATTTATGTATTATTTAATATTTTGGCATAATTATATCATTGTCATATAAATAGGTATATCTGTACATTTTATTAAAAACTATTGTTTCTTACTTCATTGCTTATGTTAATATTTAATTTTTTTTTCATTTACATAATACTATATTTTAGGTACATTTATAATGCTACTGTAATGTAATATAAATAATTACATACATATAGATAGAAGCAGCGACTTTTCATTATAAGTGCTATTTAATGAAAAATAATTCCCATAAAAACATTATATCATGTGATTAACAACATAACTGAATAATTTTATCAGAGGATATTCAATTTTTACCTTTAATGCAGAACTAATAAAATATATTGTAATCGATGATGGAGGACAAAATTGTATCTATGCAATTTTCATATGAACTATTAAACATGATACACTATTTATATATTTCATTATTCATACCTTATTATGTATAAATTTTTTATATAGACAGTATTTCATGCATATTAATATATTTCATCCATTTTTAGTTTGACTACGTGAATCAATTTCCTAATTTAAACAGTACAATTTCTAATGAAAGCATTGAATCTGAAAGTATATATAAATCTCAATGCTAAGGATTTGTGAATGACAATCTAACAAATTACAAGTATGACAATGAGAACTTCCCTACATTTTGTGAAAAAACTGGGAAATATTCAACATGTTTAACGAACAATTTAAATAACATTAAACTACCGTTTTGTATGTACATGAATTACTGGATTTATAATGAAATAATATCAAAGAATGAAGATAAATATAATAATAATAATAATCTAATAAACAATTTTTTTAATCATATTGGTTATCTAGAAAAATGCGACAATCATATAAAGGTCATTGATAAACATGTTCATGTAAAACTTCAAATTTTGTATCAATTGTATGAAAATTATGAAAATTTTAAAAAAGAAACGTCAACAGATATTAATAATTGCAAATCCGGAAAAACATGTGCCCTAGAATATATGAAACAAGAGAAAACATGTAAGGAGGATGGTAACAATAGCTTTTGTAATGAATTAGAAAACTCTCGAGTAAGATTTAATAATCATCTTAAAACAAAAGCTAAGTGTGATAACATAGAAGATTTACCATCCTTCCAAGGACCTTCACTAGCTACCACCATTTCACTCCCAGTTACTGTAATGTCAGTAATATCTTTCTTTTCATTTATTACATAAAAGGTAGGTACATTTTTGTACAAAAGTGATAACACAGTTTTGTAACTTATGGTGTACCTATTATAAAAAAAATGATATGTTATAAGAATTATATAATATGTTACGCATTTTCCCTGATATTAGTATACCCCCCTTGGGTCATGGATAAACCCTAAATTAGTGAAGAAGAAAAGAACCATTAATGAATTATTACACGAATCAGGAAATAGAGGAAATATTTCGAATATGAGGCAATACAACATCGCCTATAATTTGTCATAATATTCCTAATGGGGAAATACGCAAAAATAGTGTATATGTATTCATGCTAACTAATGAGTATAGAAAATATGTGCAACAATTCCACGGCCTATTTTAAATTTTAATTAGCCAATGAAACGTTTATTTTATGATTAAATCAGATAACGTTAAATAGCAGTGCATACATTAAAATGAACTAAATAGTCTGCACTATTCAAAAATTAGATTCAAACTATTTTACACATTATTAACATTGATAAATTACTTTAATATAATAACCATTGACAAAATAAAATTAGGAACAGAATAAAATTATACATATAATGTTTAAATATGAACAAGTACACAATTCAGTAAATTTATCGTGTCATGCAGACAGTAATATTACATTTAATACGCATAAAAATATATATTTATGTTAAAATAAATATACTTGTAGAATATCAATTAAGAATTTTATCTTAGTGAAAGGCTTATTGAAATTCATCAAGTAGAAGTAATATGTTCCCCTAGCGATTATAAATTTCGATACGTTCAACATTAAACATGTTTCTTATCCAGCAAGTACATATTAAATACTTCACCTTACCTGGATATTATATTTTCCTTAAAATGTAAAAAAAATTACCAAATTATTTAATACATTAATAAATATATATGCAGACATTGCTTTTATTTTTGAACAATATTATTATGATAATGTACTTAGTTTAATCCCGCATCATGGGAAGGTACAGAAAAATTATAATAATCATGTAAGAAACAAATGCTGATATGTCACTTAAAAATCTTCACATTTCAACAAGCAATGCTACATTCCTTGATGTGTTAACTTCTTTACAGTAGCATATTTTTTTCTTCCCCTCATTTTAAGCAAAAATGGAGGAAAAGATATACCAACATTTTGGCAAAGAAATATAGCTAATTTATTGGTAAATTTGCATACCATAATTTAAAATTGTTTTTAAATGCTTTTCCTATTTTATTACACTATAAAATTATTTTTTTCGTTGAATATGCATTTATTAACTAATTTATACGTTAATATGCAAATTTTTTTTTATAGTACATTTTCTATTGACCTTTTTAAGTGTATCTATTTATTCTGATGCAGAAGCAGAATCATCCAACATTGTTTTAAAATTTTACTAAAAATTTATTCATTTTTATGTATAATACATTCGTAACAATAACAATTTATTATATTCCTAATACTATTTTTTTTGTAGTACGTTAACATTTGGAGGAATATAGAAACCTATAGCAGGCACTGCATGCAAATATTTGCCTTTTTTTATTTTAAAGATGGTTGATAATTGAAAAATATTATATCCCTGCTTCTCCATTATTAACATTTTTTTTGTATACTTAAATGTATTCATTTTTTCAAATTTACATATATGCGCATTTTACATCTTCGTTATGTGCACCTAAAATTCGTGCATATTTACGAACATCACAAAGTTTACCTATGAATTATTATCACATTGTTAACATTTAATTTTTCTAATGAACGAATTGTAAAATTTTTGGCTTTTTTTGTATAAAAAGGATAAGTTATACGAGAATGCCTTATTTAATTAGCAGACGGAATAGCGTAATAAGCAACCGTTAAGTTCATCCTCTTTAAATAATTTACCATCTGAGGGTAATTCGTCCTATTATTATTGAGAATTCCAATGTGGAAACACTCTTTTTTAAAAATAAAAAATATCTTTCTTTAAGTATATGCAGTGAGGGTATTTAAAGTGTATATTATTTCTTCAACAGATATGTACACATTAAGTAAAATTATAGTGCCAAATTAATCAGCTTAACAAAATGAAATGCAACGTATTCTATTAAACGACCTACCATTTTACTCATGCACCTTTTAGCAATATAAGTTATGCATCACCTCAAATAAAACAACGTCATGGATTAATTAAACGTAATCCTACGTTATGCTAAAAACAAAATATATAATTAAAAATTATTTATAAAAATATCTACCTATTGTAGAATATAAATGCACTGTTTAATAACATCCTTAAATGGGTATTATAATATCGGTGTTAAAATAATACATTCTTTACTTCATGTAATTAAGGCATATAATTATTTCTTGGAAAAGACAAATAAATAAATAGAGATTAATAAATAGATATTAATAAAGGAATATATGTAAGCACAAAAGCAAATTTACCTTGTAAAAACGCATAAATCTGTTACGATTACCAAGAAAATGTAAAAATTTATTTGGAACACTCAAATGATATGTAACTAATAACAAAAAAGTAGTAAAAGCGAAAATGAATTGAAATATAAATATGAAATTTACCTTATAGGAATATTATCCATAACGCACATTCTGCTATGTTTATTTCATTTTTATGCGGTTAAATTGGTCTAAAAGGTTATGATGACCGTTCCGTATATTTTTGCTTGCAAAGCGCAATATTGATGTAGTAAAAATGATAAGGAAAGATAACATTATTCAACATGTTTGAGATAAATGCTCTCATTTTTTTCATTATCCTACGTACTGTTTTTACTAAGTAAATAGATATAGAAGATCCATTTATGATAATTTCACTTTGGGTAACTCTACAATCTATCTCTTTACACTTCAATAAAAATGTATATTATAACAAAATTCTCTTTATGCACCCTTGGTGCATAACACTACATCAAATAGATTATTGAAGCATCAAGTCAATTTTTTATGATAATAAGATGGTCCCATTTATTTTATACTTCATCACCTTATTAAAAAAGTACATACATTTAATCATCAAAGAATAGTAATAAATTTGTTCGACTTAAAAAATAAAAATATATTTCACTACTGCAATGATAATCCATGATTAGTGAAAATGGGTAAAATGGAGAGTTATTTTAAAGGTGGGCAACTACTATATTATATCTCTCTACATCCTCAATATAGACTATAATAAAAATATTAAATTTTTTCCCCATTCTTACAATAGTCAGTTTTTCTCAATTATTGATTATACCACATTTAGTCCGTTCATTTTATACCACCTTTATGAGTAAGTTTAATCTGAATGCATAAAATGAAGATTGCCTGCATTCTCATCAAAGGGATTTCATAAGGAAGAAATTTATAAGATAAATATTCATAACCTTTTTTTTTTTAATACATATATAACTTAAACAAAAAGGATCAATGTAGTATGTGTACAGTATATACTTATTGTGCTAATAAATACACTGAATAGTAAAAATATGTGAAAATGATGAGAAATGCATCTTTACCTATGGCCGTTTATTTGCCCTCTTTCATAATTTAAATATAATTTACTAAGTAAAAACTATGCGTGTATGTCACCCTGAATAGTCATCTCATATCCTACTCATTAATAAGTAATTTATTATACGTTATTTATTACCAGAATTATTGAATAAAAAGATTTAGCGAATTTGTCTTTTTATTTCTCTTAAAATACGCTTATATTTCCTAATATTTCTAATACTTAGATTCGCATAAGCAAAATTTAATATAAACCTTTAAAAATGGCAGGAGGAGAAGTAATCTTTTTTTCTTTTTTACGAATTTATCATTCGTTCTTCCTTACATGAATAGTACAATACTATTGCAGATTAGCTGTAATTATTTTCTTATATATTATAAATATATGTATATGTTTTTAATTATTAATATTTATTTAAGACACATCCGATCCTAAAAGCCACTGACGACATCTACAAAATTTTGTTTCATTTACGTGAGGACTTTTTGAATTATAATAATGGTGACTATTCAAAAGTTTTTTCAACCAAGGATCCCTTTTTACGGAATACAGCTTTATACATAGGAGAAATTTATAATTACTTTAATACTATATGTTCCATTGGTGAAGATGCTACTGGGCGTTGTAAGGAAGCTTGTGAACATATAAATAAATGGATAAACGTTAATAAATCTCTTTATACATGTAATGGTAAGTGCAATTTATATAAAGACATATGGGAGAATCATATTGAAGAATTATGGAAAACTTTAGAAAAGAAGAACCAGTAGGTGAAGTGGTGCACCCGAGAGGATAGTGTATATGACATTGCATTTCCTCAAGATAAAATTCCCGATATTTGTAAAAAAGAATTTACTTCAGTATCATCTATTACTTGGGAAGATCCTCGTGTGCCAGCTGCAGAGGGATGCCATTCTACATGTCCTGGCGCTCCTGAACCGCAGGATCAGGGAACTCCTTTGCCTGAATCTGCACCACATAGAGTTTTCCAGTTGACGGGTTATGTGCTCTTTGGCATCTCTGTGATTTTTTTCATGTTTTATAAAGTAAAAAGGAAAATTATTTAAAATGACACTTAGCATGGGGATCTCCCCTTTTTATTAATGTCTACTCCTCACATTAGAATAATGCATATTGATAGTTTCACAGATTAATTCCATTTTCACATTACAGTTTAGTCCCTTGGGTACCAGGCTGGGTAGACTAATCCGAAGGAGAAAAGGTATGCAAAAGGATAGAGATGAAGACGATGCTCAAAACTTTTTTAGAAATTCGGATAATTCTCCCATGCTTCCGGGAAACAGAAATTTTCATGTGGTTTACAATACCATGAGAGAGTAAAACTACGCTTAGATGAACTTAAATGAGGAAGATATAACACGAATTTTGAAAATGGGGCTGGTCAACCACCATGTGAGCTGAGGATAATTTAAATGGCATCGCAATTTCTCTTATACATCGCACGGTTGCATTTTTACATAAAACTACATTGTCATTGTCTATGTGATTGCTATTTATATGCACAATTACTACTTCGCATTTGTGCTAAATGCAATTATTAAAGGGTTAATTGGTATGCCATTAGGTAACCCCAATGTGTCTATCTCAGAAGTAGTAACCTAATAGATGTATTAAAAGAGCTGCGTAGCGATTCGTCAGCGTATCACCTCATATACTAGCATAAGTTTTTCATAAATGATAATAAATGCATTCTTTAATTTTCATTTTTTATCTTTCCAAAGGGGAAAAACAATTTAACACTTCATCACAATTGGATGACACTTGTAACTGCTACTTAATGGAGGAATATGACCTTCGTCTCGCCTGGTGTAGCACTTTCACGTAGATAATATGCCATAATGCTACCCATTAAATGGCATAATAATGCACAGAAATTTTATCCAAATTGGTATATACTGCTGAAATGTAGTGCTTATATATCATTCCGCCACTTGTAACACCCTTTTGCATACCCTTTTATGTTGAACGTTTGTTGCTATTTTGCATTCTCTCCCTTGCAAGAAATAGCGCAAGGACTATGAACGAATGGTCAAATTGAACGAACGGGAACTGCCTAAATAAATTATCCAACTAACCCTTCTTTTAAAAAAGGAGCATCCTTAACATAAAGAACAAATGATCCATGTAATGCTTAAAAATCGTTACAGAGATAAAAATGCCATCACAGTGATTGCTGCTATTTATGGTAATTATATCTTCCATAAAATATTAAAAAATGCCTACAAATATGTAGAGGAAAAACAACAAAAAAAGCTTAATCAGAAATATCAATGAAGCTCGAACGAAATGTGCATAAAGTGTCCCAAATTAATTCAACGTAGTAGCCATTCTCGTAATTCCTACCGTAATAGCATGCAGAAGTGTAACAATTTTACATGTAGCTTGAAGGAATTACTAAGAACAAATGCAATTATGTCTAGGTCCTTAAAGCGCCTTAAAAAAGTAGCGTTCAAATGAAGATTAATCTGGAAACGCAATTTTTCTTCTAAAATTTTTACACCTCTTTGCTTCGCATATTTACATTTTATAATTCTCCTCACAAATTGAAATGGAGACTTGGCTAACGCGTGAACGTTGGAACCGCTTGGCTCTCCTAAGGATGACCAATAAATGGAACACTCCTTACGAGTGTGCTAAATATGCACATCGAAAAAATATATAACATCTTTAACGTTACATCTTCTTTGCAAGAGGCATACTATTGTTATGTAAAATAAATTACACTTCTAGCATTCACAACATTACGCCTTAGCGTGAGAAAAAAAAAAAAAAAAAAAAAAAAAACTGAAATATCCCTCAAGTTTTAATTATCAAAAAGACGTTCATAATTAATTGCACGTTTCAAAAGTGTGTGCACATTCAATGTTTCCATTTTTTTCTCTTGTAACAAATACCGTTCTCAAGAATTGCTCTCAAAAAAAAAGGAGCAAAATTAGGGCTTAAAATGATTCCATTTCATTAATTTTTCCCACGCGATTGCGAAGAACGATTTAACCAAAAAATACATTTTAGTGATTATTTCTTCTTAGATTTGTTTAACGAGCCATTAAATATATCGAGATGGGTCATACAAAATGGCATCTAATCTCATCTAATCGCGGCCCAATATTTTTCACATGTGTAATTAGAACATTACAGCGCGAACAAATGTGTCAAAGGCTCATTAACTTCCCAACTGTTCTTGTATAAACGCTATCATTTGGTGTAATTTGGAGAAATTATAAAATTGAAAAATTAAATTCCAGTGGAATGTGCTCATTATGTGACGTTATTTGATTTATCACTATCCATAGGTACACTAAGTGTGTAAAAAAAAAAATTTTTTTAAGGTCCCACTTTCGCAGTTTTAGCATACATTTTTACGGGTTATAAAATGAGCTCACTCTCCTTTTCACATTGTATGATAATCAGATCATGTTAAGGCTCTTTAAAAATACGTCATCGTAAAGGTTGTGAAGTCTTAGCGGATTCAATTCGTGGTTATTTATTTGTTCCGGCAAAAAGTGGCATTATATACCCTCCCGGAACATGTCTCTAATATGCAGCCAAAAGAATGCATTTTCTCTTATCCCTCATGATGAGCAGATGTGCGAAACGCTGGCAGTTACATCGAATAGAACTATCTTCAAATAATACACAAACGAGTTAATAATTTTTTTTAAATAATGCTATTTATATGGCGAAAAATATTACCTATTTGTGAAGTACAATTCGGAAGTTTACCAATTAGAGAGAAAAAAAAAATTCTTATTTAAGATCTAATTTCTGCAATGTATCTTCTTTTTAACGCCGCTAATTGAATTATATATTAGCACAACCGTGAAACTGAGTTAAATGGAGCAAAGGAAAATAACTTATCGTTAACCTTACAGATGTATTCTTATCAATGAGAGGAAACATTATGGTTAAAAAAAAAACAGCCATTCAAAATGATAGTCCCAAAAATAAGCTCATAAAGTGTACTTTCTTATACCTGCATAAGTATACCCTAAAAAGATATTGTCCTTTTATACAACAGCTGAACACAATTATGCCACATATTGATAAGTGAAGATTTTGAAAAATTATATTTTATCCTATGTAGACAATTCTTTGGACCACAATTATAAACCTAATACGACTTTTACTTTTTAATATTTTTAAATTATTATTCTTCACCATATTTCTAATACAGTTATCCAACTCTATCTTGAATGGCACTTTCAGAATAGATCTAACAGAGGAATGCTTATTTATACTCAGCACAATTAAAATACGTTAACACTGTGTATAAGTACGTTTGGCACTTTTATTCTATTTCCTCTCATTGGTGCTCATATTTTAAAAACTACTACCATTATTTTCAATAAGAATGGAAGGTCATGATGATTTACTTGAGGATATCATATATCCCTCAACAACATATGAAAAGGTACTGTTTCTGTTATTTCCCTAAAATCATTATTTATTCCATGTCACCTGTACACTTTAATAATTTGAAGAATAATAATAAAATTGTACCAAACAATAAAATACTTATATATTTTTATATTCGAATTTATCTTTCTCTTTTTAGTATGATGATCTAAGGGAATTACCTTTATTTAAAAATTATGAAAAGTTAAACCATGAAAATTTAGGTGCTTATGCCAATATGTGTTCAGATTTAACGCAAGATCACGATGAAAACCACGATTTAGTTGCACTTTGTCGAAAACTTAAAAGAAATTTACATGACATTTCTAATGGGAAAAAGTACACAGATATTAGTTATGATAAACGTTGTACATATTTAAAATACTGGTTTTTCGATAATTTTTCGACGTTTCATGATTGGAAAGATGTTTCTAAAATAAGTGATAAATGGAATGCTCTTACAGAAAAACATTCTCATATTAACTGCAATTTCGATGCAAATTACAACAATAGCAAATATCTAATTATGGATATAATTGTTGATTTTTACGAATATTACCATAATAAAGACATTAAGGAAGTTTCTGATCAAATGTCAGCATATAGAGCTTTTGTATATTACTTCCAAGAAAATAATAATACATATAAACATATTGAAAAATTTTGTCTCACTGATACATCATCAGCTCTGTGTAAAAAATTCCAGGAATGCAATGAACACTGTAGAACTTTTCTCGATAGCTTGATGCCTAAAGTTGAAGCGCACATAGAAGCTGAAAAAAAATCACTTCAGATTTTTGAAGAATTAAAGAAAATTCCTAAATTTATAACCGAACATCTTGGTAGCAATGGGGGTTCCGCCGTTGATGCTATACTTGCCGTTTTGATAGGATTGTCCTTCATGTTTTTAATTTTATATAAGGTTAATAAGGACTCTATGTGGAAATATGAATATATCACAATTCTTACGCATCATTAATATGAGAAATGTTTTCGCCTAGTTATTTTGCTTTAAATGGACAAGTTTTTTTTTTTTTTTTTTTTGTTAATGTTAGTACACTCCCCTGGGCGACCGAGTGCGTCTTCATATCTTTAAGAAAAAAAGAAAGTGGAAAAATCTCGATGAAGAAGTTGATCGTATGTACCATTCTTATCAAACGCAGCAGGGACATTCGAACAATAGGAAATATACCATAGCGTATAATTCTTTTCCAAATAGGGGTAACTACTGAGCTTTGGGTATGGTATAAGGGAAGAATAACACGCGATGTAACATCATTAAGAAATGGTAACAATATGGGAAATTTAACTTTAATCGCTCACTGAACTGCCAAACGTTGCACAAGAAATGTCCAATTTTGAGGAAAGTATCGAAACAGTCCTTCACCCTGATGGAGCATGAAGCTCCTGCCTTGGCCAAGGAGACACAAAAATTGCATAAAAGGGGAAAGAATTTATCAAATGCATAATTTTGTAAATTATTCCAAATTTACGAAAGGGTAAAAATTGATACCTTTAGCATACAATTAATAAGCTTGCTATTTTTACCTCCCCACTTTGTAAACACTAACAAAAATTGTGCCGCACTATCAACTATGGTAATACCCACACCAAGGTTAACAAAAGGAAGAAGCGGAAATGTTTAAACATAAGAAAAACACGATATGGAGTGACTTACCAAGCGGGGTGGATAAATGAGATGCCTTCCGATAAGTATAATTTCATACCACGATCACGAAGCATGTACTACATTATGCACCGTAGAGCAGTAAAAACAATTGACTAGTTACACAGTATCCAATTAAATGCTTGCCAATAGGGGGGAATTAATAAAATGGGGTCAGCACTTTCAACATAATTATATAATTGGCGAGTGGCCATATTACCTGCTTAACTGGTTAGAAGCTTTCCTTATAGTAATTCCTTACCAGTATGTTGGCATAATATATCAAGTTATTTTTGCAAAAGCATAGAATGGAATATTTCCCAAAAACATTTTTTTTTCTGTTTGATTATAAATAGGAAAAAAAAATACATCACAGAGTGACAAAACATGGTAAGACTAAAATTGTTATATATTCGTGCTAATCATGTGAGCAGATTTGGCCCACATATTTGCCCAATAGTTGGGACAACGCCAAATAAACTAGTAAAAACACTATTAATGAAAAATGGCGCGTAATTACCAATCGATTATACAATGTCAAAGAAAAGTTGCCACATACGAATAACTGCATGAAAAAATATATGTATGTATATGTACATATCATCATAGGTAAGTTCAAGGGAAAAGCTCGATTCAGCAAAAACTCCGAATCATGTAATTAGTATGGGAATTCCCCAATATGTCAATCCACTTATCCCTTTTGCGGCGTCTCCTTTCGCGTAAATAATTATAATATATTCACAAAAAGGTCATGTACCCGATTTGTTCCCCCATAATTAATACAATAAAAACGAGCATTTAGTGGCAATGCTTCTTTATCTTCGCCAAAAAATGTGCTATCCATTTTTGCAGTTTTAGCAAAATTGCACGACTTATTGCTTATTTGGTTATCCATATTTTTTTTATCCTTTTTTTGTGAGTGCATATAAATATAGACTTATATATGTACATATTATGCTAAAACTGGTGGGTAGATAACGTGCCTACCATTTTAGCCATGCCTTTTTACTATCCAATGGGGAACGAATGCATATTTTCTGACACTCGTATTACAAAAAATAAATGATTATTTTATTTTACTAAGGTATATTCCTTTTCTTTATCACTATATTTTTTGCTAATACGTTTTTATACAAATTTTTGCATTTTTTTTTTTAATTGCTGTGCATCGAATAATTTACATATTTAAAACAATTTCTTTAATTCAAAATAATAATTAATAACTCTATACATAGGTCATCATTTTACAAAAAAAATAAACAATTAAAACAACTTGAAATTATTATCAAATATTTTTTTGTGTAACTAGTTTGTAATTACTGATCGTAGTTTATTCATAATAATTTTCACCCAAAATCGTTCACATTCGCTCTAATGCACTCCCTAAAGAGGAAGTAAAAAGTGTTACTTTTAAACAGTACAGTTTGCAAAAATTCCAAATATGTTACTACGAATAAGTATCACAAGAATTACATCAATACTCATTCGAATGATTAACTCTATAAGTATAAAATAAAAACTTTCGAAAAATATAAATTAACCATTTATATGAACTTTTATTAACATCTTAAAAGGGGGGGGATAAAATAGGTAGGTATTGGAGAAGTAGTACAAAAAAACGAAATAATTTGCACAATTTTTTTCAATAAATTTGGAATAAAATTATATGCATCATTTCTATTCACCTTTTCGCCAACATATTTCTCATAATGCGTATCTCTATCATATAGAAGTAATACAATTAATTAAAGTTCCCAATTTTGTAATCGCAAAACATTTCAACATTTTAAAACAACAAAACATAACTCTTCTATAAATTTAGAGGATATGTGTATATTATTATAAAATTTGTTTCTCATTATATATGTTAAATGAAAAGATATTATAGCACTAGTAAATAACCTGCATTTTTGCGTTACATTGGCGGTAATTGTAGATAACTTATTGCAAGTGAATATATATATAAGTACATACTACCATTATATATAGAAAATTTTCTACCAGATAAGCCCCTTAACAGCCATGAATTATCCAAACTGCTACGCCTATGAATGTCAGAAAATATAGAAGTTTTATTTCTCTTTCACTTTCATGAAATATTTTATTGCTATAACGATTAATCAAATTATTCCCCAATTAGAAACGTACTTTTTATAAAAATACAATTATGCTGCTACATCATTATACAGGATGTAACATGGAATATATAATAATCATATAAATCGTCATTTTGTTTAATACGTAAAAGATAATAATAAACATTTTATAAATAGATAAGCAGATTACAAAACAGTGTGCGCTAGAGTATTAAAACATATAAATTCAAATAAGTATATTCAAAAACGCATTGCCATTTCTTCTATTTGATTATTTCCATATTAAAATTAAATCATAAAAATGGCCAAAGTAGTTCTTTTTTATTTATTATGAGAACACTTTAACTTATCACATTTTAATATTAAATTTTTTTTTAAAATACCTTAAAGCTTTTTTTTTTTCTTTAAAGTATATATTTAATTCTACATATATTTTAATTTTCTTATATTTAATTTTAGGCTATAGACGTAGATAAATTAGATTCAAAAAAATTACATGATGAATGGAACGATCTTACCAACGCACACTATTATTGGGGATATTGTTCAAATTCAGTTTTTGATAATAATCATTTCACGCAAATTTATAATCTTTGTAGGAAGCTCGTAAAATTTTTAGAAAATATGAAAATCATAGAAGATGATGAATATTATTCAGTAGGGCGTTGCAAACTTATAAATTACTGGTTATATGATGAAGTAAAACAAATATTAAATTCTGAAACTCGAGATATTTATAATGAAACTATTAGCAAACTACATAAAGCATGGACGCATTATAATAATAGTGCTATCCATATAGCAGAACAATACAAATGCAAACCGGAATCGAATATTCCTTCTAAGGATGATATTGAAGATAAAAAGAAGATTCATGAACATTGTTTAAATTACTACGAAATCAGTAAGGAAGCAGATAATAAGGATAAATGTCAAGAATATAAAGCTTCCATTAAAGAATTGAACTTGCCATACAAAAAATTTGATAGTTTATTTTCTGAAGATAAAAAAAAACATTTATCTTATTATAATAAATGTAAATCTTATAATCCAGAAAATATTCCTGATGGTTTAACTTGTCCCCAAGTAGTAAAAGATCCATCTCGTGAAGAAGAAGCTGTTCCAAAAGAACATCACTCAGCTAAAGCCAATCTAGAAGAAACTGAAGCTGAAGAAAGACTACCATCTTTAGATGTAGAGGGTGAACTAGGAAGAGGCACATTAGAAGGAAAAGTAAGAGGATACCAAGGAGAGGTACCAGCAGGAGTAGGGGATATACAGGAACAAGTAAGAGGAGACGAGAGACCGGGACAAATAAGAGTAAGCGTAGAAGCAGAAGCACCTACATCTATGGGAAGAGAAAAACAAAATTTAGCTACAGACTTAGAAGCAGGACAAATACCTTTGCATTCACAGATGGATGGGCAAACTGATGATGTTCCTATTCCCACTGAACCTCCAGCTTCTAATCCTATGGTCATGCCAGCAGGTTTATCACTTTTTGGAATAGCATCTCTTTCTACCATTTTGTACAAGGTATGTAAAAATTAAATTTGCAAAATTAATATTATATATACATCGTAATGATGTACATTTACCATATAATCATAATTACAACGTAACTGTTTCACATTCGGTTTGATATTTCCTTTTGCATATCAGTTTACACCATTAAGGTCCTTGTTCAATAAGCTCATTCATAAGAATAATAGCCCTAATAGCAACCTGCATGGAATTCGTGAAGAATACATAGAATATATGCTCAAATCAGGTGGAAAAAATAGGGATGACAGAGCGAATTACATAGCATACCATCCTGCATAACAATCAATGTTGTGACATTACATATGTAGGAGACCGTTTTATATGACAATGTTGAATGTAGTGTCAACCTTATTATTCCTGCTCATATGCAGAAAAAAAAGAGAAGTAATATGGGACATTTAAAATATAATCCGATTCATTTTATATATAATATTTTTTTTTGTACCTTTGCAACAATGATATTGACGTAAAATATTCACCAAGTGTGATATATTTATGTTTGCTCTGAAATGTTTTCCTTTCTTATATGCTCAACATTGTTAAGCAGTTAAATTTTCAGTGTCGTAATTATATTGAAAATTTATGAGAATTATTTTTCACCCATTATACATGCATACTTAAGGATGTACGTTTTTACTTTACATAACGAATATGATTAACATGATGAACCTGATGAACGTACATGTTTGTCAGTTGTGCTTTTCATTTTCTGAGTATTCGTATCGTAAGCACCAAAGTGCACATTAAAACGATTAACGCTTTTCCATAATTTTTTAAACAGCTAAGTGAAAAACAAACCTTTGTAATAATAATTATAATACTTAGCAGTCGTAAAAAAATGCAGCAAATTTTTTTTTTTTTTTTTTAAATTTCGAGTGTGGAAAAATGCACACTTAACAATTTGTGCACAAGTTGACCAATGTACATAAAAGAATAACCGCATATTTTAAAATATCCCCCTAATCGAACATTAGGCAACGTTATGCTGGGCATATTTTGTCTACTGTCTATTTGTCTCTTGTCTATTTGTCTATTTGTTTATTGTCTAATTTGTCTATTTGTCTAGTTGTATATTTGTCTATTTGTCTCTTGTCTATTGTCTATTTTTTTATTTGTCTACTTTGTCTTTTATCTAGCTGTCTGTTGTCTATTTGTCTATTTGTTTATTGTCTAATTTGTCTTTTATCTAACTGTCTATTGTCTACTTTTGTCTATTTGACTATTTTGTCTATTTTTTATTTGTCTACTTTGTCTATTTGTCCAGCTGTCTATTGTCTATATGTCTATTTTCCACTGTCTATTTTTTCTATTTGTTTGTTTGTCTATTTTCCCAGTTATCCGTAAATAGCACCTGTTAAAATTGCAGTATTGATAAATGAAAAATAGCGCACTCTAAGCTAATGCTGCTACGAAAATGAAGACGTGCGAGATGTTAGTTCACTGAGCGATTATCCTCCTTTATGCGCTTACAACAAGGATAATAAAATTGTGTTTTATTTTAAATACGCAAAACCTTTAACGTACGTATGTAAAAACCATCGTGAGTAAAACATGCAAAAAAATAATTTGCCCAACTTCCCAATATCTTTCTGCAAGGATTATTATAAAATTGCACTAATTGTACATACATAACAGAAGAAGCCACGTAAAATATCTTTTTTGTACAATTACTGCTATTTCAAGGTTAGGCGGAAAGGGGGTACCCATTTAGAAAAGCATTCCCATTGAGATAGTAAGAGAAGGTTCCTTTTACTATGTATGTTAATGGCCGACTAATCTTAGTGCACCAGCTCATCCGTTTATCACTGTAATGAATAGCTAAACGTGTAACCTACATTCATAAAATATTTATTCACATCGTGTATATAAGTAGCACTAATTAAACAAAGATTAATGAAAAAATCTGAACATAACTGTAAAAAAGCACATTTTTAATCCCTCACATGTTTGTAGATATTCTCTATTTTAAATAAGTGAAAAACTACAGTTAACATGTTCTAAAAAGGGATTCTATCCCATGGCATAATTATATTTTCCTACACAAACTGTGCAAACGAATAATCCTTTTTGAAGGAAAATTAACTTTAAATATTGTGATATATATATGTAAATATTCCTACCCCCCATTGTTGAAAAGGCATTTTTTAAATTCTATTTAGCATAAAAGGTACAAATAAAGTGAATGCTCTTCCCTTTTTAAAAAATGGAATGAAACAAATTCATGTGCGGTATCAAACAAACACCGTGTGGTTTATGTTAGCCCAACAAGCAACCATTTAAAAACTCAATCAAATAGAAAAGGAGACACATTTTTAAGGCCAAACGTGTGGCTCAAATTGTTCAGTGGCGAAACATGAAATTTAATACTCATAAATACATTTACAATAAAGGTGCTCAAAAAGAAGTTAACATATTTATTTACAAATAAATCGGGATGCTATTTTGCATGCAAATGGTCTTTCTAAACATCATGTACTCACATGACTGCTATAAATACAGCACTGCACCCATTTAAGAATGCATGTTCCTTTTCGCAGCATTGTGTTTATTCGCCCCACACTCTTACCTTCTAAAATTTTGAAGTGATCCCTTCTGCGCAAACGTGTTTTTATGCCTACATTTCGGATGCCTCTGCTTCAAGCATAGCCAAATGTTCAGTGAGGATCTGTCAAAAAAATGGGGCATTCATTTTTTGAAACCTGAAACGATCCAGAAACCTCATTATATTTAAGCATGCTGCCGAAAATAAGTACATTTGTGCATTTTAAAACCCTTTTGTTTAGTTCCTAAAATAGAAATCGTGCATTCCAGCGAAAAATAAAGCAAAGCTAAATATAGTAACAGTAAATATATCAAAGTGCATCGAAGGGAAGGGGGACCTTTTTTCAAACCTCTAAAAAGGGTAATGCATATCCAGCTAATTTACAAATTAGGGTTACTTATTTATGGAATAGTTCCTACCCTTTCCACTAAACAGTTCGCGTTCACCGTTTCTAATGCACGGAGGAGGCACCCCTATTGTCATACTTCGCAATAGTGTAGCCTCTATCAAAACTACAATTTTAAATTATACATCGTCATTTTTTTAAAGTCCCATTACATTTAAAATGCCCCCTTGCATCTTGTCCAGTCTTAAAAAGAAAGCGCAATGTCGTAAAAATGTTACCCACCTATTCAACTTTGTGCAAATGTGTAAAATGAACCAAGAGGGGCATATTTCGAAGAGAAGGATAACAATACGTAGTTTTGTAAAAAAGCCCATGCGTTTCTCATGCTCTGGAGAAGTTCTCTCATAATTGCTGAAAAAGGAATCGTCCTTTGGGGGCACCTTCCCCTTATGCTCCATTTTGGGTGGCAGCCCCGTTCGCATCTATCGTAATGTATATGCACATGTTTTACTCCCACGTGTTTAAAAGGGAGATGCTACTTGTATTATGATGCATTCGGGTCGATCGCGCAGTACCGCCGTGCGAAAGGGTGACAACCAAATTGTTCGCTTCGACAGCACAGAATTTAACTCCCGACAAAATATTGGGATGCCTTTTTTGAGAAACGAGCAAAAAGGGAACTTTTTATCTGCCCGGTTGGCGCTATTCTCAAAGTATGAACCATTTACTGGGTGGTAGCAAATCCGTAAAGGAAAAATTGAATGATGCAACTTTGCTTAGTATCCATTGCGAAAAAATCATCTACACTTTTATTTTGAAAAAATTATAAACGAGACGCCATTAGAAGGAAGTGAAAAATGTTACTCAGCGGTTATGAGGCATATTCAACTGGCATGCACTCCTCCATGGGGCATTTTAAAAGTTCTCTGTTTTATTTCTCCTTATATGATGAAGCGTTGTTAAATATCGTCTGCTTAGTTTATCCGTTCTTTACAACTTATGACTCATTTTTTTTCAGCAAAAAAATGTCATCGTGAGGCTTTCTCATTTGGTAGGAAACGTTCCTAAATAGAACCTTCGGCTGCCCCATACATCCGATATACCTTTGCAATGATGACCTTTTTTAATAAAAAAAATATTTACATAATTGAACCATAGCCCTAGGTGGAGGTACAACACATGCTCAAAATGTGTCATCTAACGGGTAACATTTACACATAGGAGGGACAACACCATGTGTGGTTCTAAATCGTTCATTCTACGCCTCTGTTATTTGATTATCTCTTATATCTGTATAACCGCCATAATTTTTTATGTATACCAACCATGGCTATTATACTTTTCCCTTAGGAGGTTCTCTTCTTTGAAAGAGTAGCCTAAAAAGTGGTGTCTAATTTGAAGGGGACATTTTAATCCCTTTTTTTGGGCGGGACAAACCCTTCATAAGTCATCCCCCTCAGTTACCCTTTTCTTAATGTCACTCCGTTAGGAATACAAAAATTTCAGATTATCTATTCGCACACTGGCATAACATGTAGTAGAATAACCCATCTGAAAAATTTTCAGTCTTAGCGTCCCTTTTAGTGGTGCCACCCAGGGCACTGTCATCACATGAGCAATACCCCTGTTGGTCTTCTTTTCCCTTTTTATATGTCCATCCATACACAGTACACTGTTTAACTGAGCCGCATTGTTATCATAATGGAGAAGCAGTAATAATCTCAAAAATAGGATCATCCATCCTTTTTAGAGATACCCTTATAAACACGTTTTAGCCGCTTGGGAGTATCCCTACCCAATGGGACAGAGTATAGAATGCACGAAAGGGAATTCAAAAATAATATACATTTTGAAAGACCCACCAATGGAGCAGATTCCCACCAAGTGTAACCTTTTCATTGGGGAGCACTAGAACATGTAATATTGCATAAGGATAGCTAGCCAATATTTTCTCCTAAGCGGGGTTTCTTTCGAGGGTACGAAGCATTTTCCCCTTCTCATTGTCATATCGTAAGAAAATGTTTTTCTCTTTTTTCTCTTTTTTTTTTTTTTTTTTTTTGTATGACTTTCTCAACCAGGTACGGCAAATAGTACAACGCATGGTGTATCCATTTTGTACATATCCCATATGGTGCACTTTTCAAAACGAACAACAGTTTAATCGTCCTAAATTGAGCTAATCGTGGCGCAACTGGATCCCTCGTTCGCATCTGAGCAGAAACGATTTTTTCTTATAAGCATTCATACATATATACATACGTGTGCGTTTACGCGGATAGGTGTTTAACCCCAATTGGGAGGAGGGAATCCCACTAAATCGCCGTCCAAATGTAGACAAGTCCAAGGGAAGTGCACAAAACGGTTATAGACAACCTGCCAGTAACCCCCTTAACCTTTGATACATTTAACCCAACAAGTGTTAATAGAGATTACCCCCGATTAAAGGCAAACAATCGTGGATGTTTTCTTTGCACAACCGACACTCCAGCTGCAAGAAAAGAGGTACGTACGTCCGCTCTAACGTGAAAGGCTTCTTACCCTTTTACGAAAAAGGATCAGTTCCATTAAACAATATTATGGGCGTCCCATGTTTGTGGGTTCCCACCGCCACGAAGAATTAGATAGCTACAAAATTTTGAAGTCCCCTCGTTTGGGCTGACTAAACGGGGAGCTATATATCGTTTAAGTTCTATTTTTTTTTTTTCCATTTATGAGGACCGAAATTGTGGCGAACAGCAGCTTTACGAACTGCTAACTCGGAGGGGAGTCAAAATGGGACATCCGCACCAAGACGTGCAGAACGAACCAAATGGGTAAATCGGTCCACTATGTTCTGTTGACCCATCACAACACTGCGCGTTGTGGGAGTCTTACGAATGGCCTTTAAACCGATCCTCCTCACAAATCCTCCTCACCGATCGGGCATCTTCACATGATCCGCAAAAAGAGACATGCGTATATGAGCAATCACGAATGTACTTTTACTGTACGTATTCAAAAAAGGACAGCATTTTGCCTCGCATCGGCTATTTTGTCTGGCACTTTTTATGATACCACCTCTGCATGCAACCTGTCCAAAAAATATCTTACTATAGTGTTCCCCACATACAGTAAGTAATTCATTTGGCCCCTTTCTGGGTAGACGCAAAATCTCAGTTGAATCACTCCAAATGATGCGAAAAAAAATAAAAATGTACATTTATGCGGCCCAGAAAAGTACAAAATTGACGTTGTTTTAATAACTGTTCTAAATTTAGGGAAAATTTTTTTTTTTTTTCTTAAAAAGATCAATTCAAATGAAGAAACTAATACAATGGAACAAAAATAATAAAAAAAAAAAAAAAAAAAAAACAGTAGGCCAACCCCCATTTGGATATTTTTACAAATTGCCGTTTTATTTGCGAAAAAAATTATTAGCACGTTCTTTTCTTTATCGCGAAATATTTTCCTTTTTCATGTTACTGCATGTACTTTTTTTTTGGACCTAAAAAAACTCTAACGGGAAAAAAAAGGTACGCAAAAATTGGGACCGCGAAAAAGGGCATAATATACGACTGTACTTTTTTTCTTAAAGAGACCTAATCGGGTGAAGGATTTTTTATGGCCTCCAAAAAAGTATCATAAAGATGCACTCTAAAAAAGGGTAAAATTCGCGACATATTTAATAAAAAAAATGGGCACCCATAAACATGCGCAATTTCATCATGCATATGTATATTATATATATATTATTTATCTGTTATTTTTTTTTTTAAACGAAGAATAAGAGAGTAGAAAAGGATAAAAAAAAAAAAAAAACATGCCTTTTAACGTGCGAAAAAAAACCGTTACGTTGGTATTTTTTTTTTTTTTCTACTGCATATTTACTACAAATTTTTTTAAACCATTTTTGTATATTTTTCAAGTTGTAAAATAATATTAAGAAAAAATAATTTTCTCTAAATTGTATTTTTTAATTTATTCAAAATAATATTATATTTTGCCTTTCACTTAAGAACATCCTTTTTAGCAAACAATAGCAAAATTATTATCTACCAAATTAACAAATTTTACGTTGAAAATTTAAAAAAAACAGAAAATCATGAGAATTCAAGAAATCTGCATACATTTTTTAAACGTTATTTATAAATATATTTGTAATAAATTGTTACAGAAGAAAGATCAAGCTATTTTGCCTGTTTGAAAATAGACTGAACTTGAACAATTTTGTATAGATATTAATAATCGCCTTACTTTTTCGAAATAACGTGACATATGTTGTCTTTCTGGAAAAATACAGAAGAATGTTTCAAACGCAAATATATATTTAATAAATTGTTCTACATAAATGCAAAAAAAAATAAAATAAAATAATTCTTTCAGCAGAATAAATTTTTAGTTCCATAAAATTATTTGCATAAAAAAATTCGACTATTTTTTTCTATCGCACGAAGAAAAATTTTTATTTGAGAAAAATTAGCCACCTTTTTTTTTAATACTCAACAATTTTGCGAATTTTTACCCCTCTATATATTTAATAAAATTTCTAGTTTACGCGTTTGCCCCCTTTTATATGATTTCCGCAGAAGGTAAAGAAAAAAGAAAAAAAACACCATTTTGTTTTTTTTTTCTCCGCGCTGATTTTGCGCGCCGTAAATGTACGCGTAATTTTTTCATTCTTTTGTATATTAATCCTTCGATAATCGTACGCGTATTTTATTTAAACCGCATTACCTTTTCATTCCTGCAGGAAAGTCATATTTTAAATAATAATGGAAAGCTTCTAAATAAAAAAGGAACGCATCCCCAAAGTAACACATTTTACAGTAATAAAAATATCAAATTGATTCCCAAATTGACAGAATAAAACCCTTTTCTTTATAAGAAGCGATTTTTTTTTTTCCCCTTCTATTGAAATATAAAAAATTCCAAACAAGCCAAAAAAGATACACTTCCCCTTTGCGACTGAGAAAACTTATACCTTTGTCACAAAAAATCGACCAGACATAACAACAGTTATACATACATTTATATATACACAAAGTTATCACCGAAGATGAAGCAAATATCTGCCTTTTCTTGCTTGTGCACCCTCCTTTACGTTTTGTCCTCCTCTTGGCTCTTCAAGGGGGCTGCAGCTGTAAGATGTGACGCCGATTAAGCGGCAGAGAAATGTGCAAATGTGCCAGCGCGTACAATATTATGTAGTACGTACCCTCCTCTACGTGTTCGCTAAAGTGAGCACCTCTCAATACCAGTCAAATATATATTCGCAACTCTTTTATAATTCCCTTTTTTTCTCCTTTTCGAATTGCCCCCCACAGAGCGCCAGAGACCAATTCCCCCCACTTGTGGACATCCCAGGTGCGAGCTCCGTTGCGCTCAGATCATTCAGCAACCAGCTAAGACAATATGAAAACAGAAACTCAGAAGAAGGCCACTTAAAAAAATGGATAGGAGAATTAAACGACGAATTCAACCAATTTAAAGATATAAAGTTTAAAGAAATTGAAAAAACAGAAAAACAAAAAGAGGAAGCATGGGACCATTGGCTCACCGTCCTCGAACCTGAATGGGTTACCTTTAGCAACTTCATTGAGCAAAAGAAAAAAAGATGGATTCAAAAAAAAGAAGAAGATTGGAGCATTTGGATTAAAGATATGGAACACAAATGGGTGAACTATAAAAAAAAAAAAGACAGAAAATACCTCTCCAAATATAGAGACGGTACCTTAAACTGCAGTGAGCGCGAATGGAATGTTAAAATGAAAAGAGAAGTAGAAGCAGCTATGATTGCTGATTATAAAAAATGGATGAGAGATGCTGAAGAAAATTTACAAAAATGGATTTCTAAAGATCTCGATATCTGGAAAAAAAAAAAATTCGATGAATGGTTAAAGGTAGAATGGAAAAAAGAAGAAGATGCTCACTGGTCAAAGGATTCCAATACACCTTATGGAGACACCATGAACCCATTGTTCTCAGTACTTAAAAAATCATACGATATGTACACTGCTAGAAAAAAGAGAGAAAAGGAACACTGGAATAAGTTGACTGAAAATATTGGAAAAACTCTCACCAATAAAAAGTACGTTGACTGGGAAAATATGAAAATGACCAAAAGCGGTTGGTACAACGAGTGGATGGACTTCTTCCTCCAACAGTGCTTAAATTCCAAAGTTAGAAAGCATAGATCCCATCGCCGCCGATCGGAGTCCTTGTAAAGGGGGTCTGTCCCAGGTTTAAGAGCCGTCTCACGTGAGTGCCGCCCCTAGTTGGTGAAGAACAACCAGTTGCAAGAGTGTATGCCTCCGTACATGCGCGTTTGCTCGTATGTGCATATGACGTGTGTACCGTGCCGCTTGACGGGAAATGCCCGCGCCCCCCAATGGATGCCCAAAGAAGGAGAAATAAATGCACCACGAAAAGAGTTACCACGGGAAAGGCAACAAAATGGCCAACAAACTGATAAAGTAATGCGAAACGTAAAATCAGCGCTGCAGAACCATGCGCACATATAGACCGCTTCCAACAAAATAGGGTAATTGTTTTAAAAATAAAATGTTTGATGTAAAAAAAAAAAAAAAAAAAACACAGAAACATATTTCACACACAAAAAATACGCGAATAATTTAAATCGATTAAGTACAATTTGCTGAAATATATAAATTCCTAAACAAAAATGCCAAAACAAACTGTATGCAAAACGACATTTGTTTGATTCTCTCTGTCGTGTGCCCCGACTACATTTGTGTACACCTCGCGAATTCTGCTTATCCTACACGTCATGCCTTATGTATATATATAAATATTTGTTTTTATGCGCCCCTTTTTCTATTCTCTTTGCTTCTTTGCTGCTTTGCAGCTCTGCTGCATAGCCAAATGTATATATTAACCGGCGCCCACAAATTTGTTCATCATTAGATAACCATACATGATATATATGTTACCTGCATGTAAAGAAAAACACCACCCCACCCCTGTTTAGACGCCCCACCATACACGCCTGCTTACATTCATAATTTGCCCCATTTTGATATGTACATAAGTATATGTATATGTGTTTGTGCATATGTATATATATATGTATTTATTCACCCGCCCATTTACACCGTGCGCCCGCCATACATTTCTCAAACACGCCATAGGAATTCCACACAACTATCTCCAACTCATTATTTGCGACTTAACCTTTTTTGTGTGAAAAACGTGACCATTTTTTCGTTAACCACTAAAAGACAAGAGACATACTTAATCAAAGTCATTATTAAATATTTGTAGAATTGTTTCCACTCTGGGTAATATGCGAAAGGGGGGGAAGCGGGGAAGTGAAAGCGGGAAAGAGGAAGCGGGTTTGCGCTACCCTCTTTAGCCCCCTAGTGCGTAATGGCACACCATCAGCAAAATGATGCCACTTAGTAGCGCCTCACAGCCACTACCTACAGTGGAGGCTATTTGGCAACCCATACCGCACAACCCCTTTTGCGAAGCCCACAGTAGCCGCATACTCAAAAGCAGGAGCTACTACGGAGGGACCCCTTTTCCTAGCCTTTCCTGAATAGCATATTTGGTACCATTCTTTTGCCCCTTTTTTGTTCACCTTTCTATCATCCCCCACATCGCAATGGGATATGCACCATTGGGGTTAAACATTCACATGGGAGTTGTCTCCTCAGTTTTGTAGTGCCATCTCTCCAGGGGGGGTTCTCCTTCACAAGGTTGCACAGATAAGCATATAACGTACATATCACCACCTGTGCAGTTGCTCACTAGCAGGATCCACTCTCCCCTTTTTTAAGCTTCCCCCTGGAAAAAACAGCTCCTCCCTTGCTATCATTATCGCGATTGCCATCCAAGGGGGGATATTCCGCTTGCCTCTTTACCGTCCTATCGCCATTTCTCCAATTAGACTATCCAGCCTTATCAGCACCAATGGTAGACCACTTTCCAATCAATGCCTTATCGCAACTGCTACTCATCGGGCTGTCTTAAAAAGTAACTTAAATGAGCGCATCGGTGATGGGGTACTACAAATGTTGGAAGCACGGGGGGGGAGGTATAATGTGGTTCCCGCTTTTCGAAAAAAAGAGAGCGAACCGGTAACGAAGTGGTAACCGTTAAACGCGATTTTCACGAGAACATTCTAATACAGATAACTCATACGAAAGCACATCCAAACAGAGCAGCTTCGTAAACCACTTTCCCTTAAGGGGAAAAAAATACAACTCCGTTTGGTAAGAAAAAGCACTAAACAGAGACCTCCTCCGTCCTCATGCCCATCTGAGTAAAATTCAAACATATCTCTCTTCCCTTTTAAGGCGTGCCTGAATATTCCATGACGTCAAATTTTTCCCTCCACAAAAAGGTGCATCGCAAAAATGTCGCTTTGCATTTTCGTATGGTTAATGGGAATAAACCTTACTGAATAATACGAACAGTTCTTAATACATTTGAACTGCCCCTTTTCACTGGGGAGGAAAGAAAAAAGGGAGGGTGGACCCCTCTACATATATACCCCACATAATGGCGAAAAGAGCCTCTTTAAACGAACATATTTACTTGTTAATCCTTTACCGCAACGCTTCCACACATTTAAGGCTTACGCGAAGGGGGCATAATTTTTGCTTCAAATCGATGGTATACCAAACTCGTGCAGATAATAAAAGTTCCCTAATGCAAATTTGAGGAGATGAAAAAAACGTTTAGCTGGTCCGCAAGTCCAGCTCCTTATTTTCGTCATAAAAGCATATGAAAAGATTTAATCTTTTCCCAAGTTGGCGCATTTTTTTTAACAGGACATGGCGTCGAACTGTGCAAAATATGGGTGACTCATTTTGTTTACCCTTCCGATGTTGAATCGGTAGTAAGTATAGTGTGCCTTCCCATACCTTGCCATACATTACCTTATATTCCCTTTTTTTCTTTCTTTTTCTTTTTTTTTTCCTTTTCCATCCTTCCGTTAACGCAAGAACGAAAAGGAGTAACCTTTATTTTTCCTTTAACCTTTTAGCGCTAAATGGAATGCCTTACTCTCACACTGAGCAGCACGTATGTATATACATCTACATTTACATCTACATCTTTAGGGGGGCACCTTTCAAGGGCGAGGCCTCAGATCACATAAACTATTTTATATTACCCCCGCGCGGTGTTACTCGTGCCACGCGGTGCCGTCGTTCTTTTCTAACGCGTCGGTGAAAATGCTACTTTGACGAGGGGGCGCGGATGTGCTCCTTAATTGCGCAGTTAAGTTAAATGCATGCACAGGAGCGTACATTTTAGCGCCACGCGGGAAAACCCAAGATCATTTTTTCCCTACTACATGTATATCTATTTGTGTACAAAATGATACATACATGCATACATACCATATATATACATATATATATGTATTTTTTTTTTTTTTTTTTTTTTTTCCTTTCCGCGCGCCCTTTTTCACCTACCGATCAGTGTTACTCCTCCAAAATAGATGCATATTTTTTTTACAATTTTTTCCACAAATTGATATACGCTAAAATTGCGTTTATTTTATGCATGACAAAAATAATACTCCTTAATTCTTTGCACCCTATTTTATAGTGCATTTTCTTATTTTTTCTAAGTGCATAATTTGATGCAATTGCCGAACTGTCAGCGTGGGGGATCATGAGGACTACCCCTGAACGAATAACGCACAGTCGCGAAGTTTTTTTTCATTTTGAAAATATTTTTACTCCTTATTCCGCCATTCGAAAGCAAGCGCTGTTCGCAGTTCAACGTAAAAGGATGTTTTTCTGCATCAATTTGATACATAAAAAAGAAAAAAAAAGTACAATAAAAATAACAAATAAATAAGTGTTACAATTGCATAATTTGTACACGTAGCATTACGCACGTGGGAATAATTCATTTGCGCAATTTTTATTTTGTATTTAAATTTTGTGCACTGCGAAAAAATATAGAAAAAAAAGCGCATAAAATGAGTGCGAAATGATAGGAAAAGCATTTTTCCGCAAAAAATATTTTTTTTTTGGAAATAAAATTTATCAGCGAAAGGAAAAAATAGCATATATTTATTAACATATTGCAATATGCGTCATTTATTATGTTTATATATACTCATGAATTATGCAGTTTTTTTTTTTTTTTAGCACTGCTTTTATGCTTTTATCCACATAAATTTGTTCAATTTAGGCATTTCTTTTTCATGTGATTGAATAAATTTAAAAAATTAATTGATTTAACCCGTTTAGTGATGATGATAAAAAAAAAAAAAAAAAGGATTTTCTAAAATAAAATATTTTTCCTAAAGCGAAAATTTCTCGAATAATTTATTTTATTTATATTGTAAAAAAAATATATCATATATTTATAGTATATGTTTTATTCTTTTCATTTCCGTAATTTATTCACCACGGCGCTGCTTTATTTTACGTACATATAATAATATACATAACTGCGTTATATTGCCGTGCTAGCTGCGCGAGCGGTTTTTAATTAAATCGAAACTGTGGTTTAATTTTTTAAGCTGAACAAAGCGAAAAAAAACTACCCACGGGAGTATATAAATAGTATATTATATATCATATTATTTATCGTATATTTTACGTATCGCCATCCCTGCGCAAGGCAAATTGCGGCCCCTCTGATTTCGCGCCACTTTAGAAAACGACACAGATAGATACTGCTTGTTCAGCAAGAAGAAAAGTCAAATCCCCCAGCAGAAAACCTTCTCCCTCTTTCAAATGAATCATAACAATTCTACTGTGAAATCATATGGGAGAAATAACTAATAGATTTGCATTCCTTTTTGTTAAATTCTTCACCTTAGCTCTGTTCATATGGACATGGCAGTACTCCGATAAGGTAAGGCGCGAGGCACAGGAAAGAAAAAGGGCCTCCAGGGGGGCAGATATATTTATCTATCTGGTACTCCCGTTTGGAAGAGCTCTAAGCATCCACTGTTTGCTATTCTTCCCATCCCCGTGCCTGCCGTTCTGGAAGGCAAGCCTTTTCAATTGCGTTCACGGGGATGGGGAAGATTTCGCCCTAAATTGGCAAACGGTGGTGCGGCTCCCTGAAAAGGGATTGCATAAGTATATACATTGTTGTAGTAATATACTAATATGTATTTTTTTTTTTCCCCCTTTTTTACCGCTACAGTCTGTCCGCGATTCCTCCGCTGCCAAAAACCGCGCGCAAAATGGAAGCGCTCCGAGTGGTCGACCCAACAGATTGCTCTGCAAAGGGCCCATTGCCACATCCACAAACGAGCCAGAAAATAAAAAGTTAAAAGAAAGAGTTATAAAAATATTGAATGAAGATGACAGTAACCTTGGTAAAATGCTAAACAACTTGGTGCACGATTCCAGTTTCGAAACGGAATTTAATGCATTGTTACTTGACAAAGGATTCGAAAAACAGTTTAACGAATTAGTTAGTGACACCAGTTCGGAAGGAAACAAATCCAGCTCCTTACATTCATTGAGTACCTACGATGGAGGCGATCTAACTCCTATCGGTTTCGCTGACTACCCCGAACCTTTCCATTCAACAACAGCTAGCCAAATTCTAGAAACAGATTTCACTTCCCAAAGTTATGATGAAAATTTAGAGAAAAGATTCCATCCAACAATACCTACCCTAGAAAATCCACAATCGTTTAACCAGGAACCAAAAAAATCCGAAAGCGTTGATCAACTTATAGACGAAATAAAGAAAGCTGAAAATGTGGAAAAGATGATTGAAATTTTGAAGTTTTATGAAAATATCGAAGGTATTGTTAAGATGGCCGAAAAAACACCAAGTCAACAAGGATCACAAAGTTCGGGAAGTAAATCACAGGGAGAATCCTCATTGGAAACCGTATTGAAATCCGCATCACATGCAGATTTGGAGGCTCAACTGCAAGCACAGCTGCAGGCCCAGTTGCAAACGCAAGTTAAGGAACAACCTCCAGTGAGAAAAAAGAAAAACAAGGTAAAATCGATATTCGGACTTATATTCAAATCGATCAAAAAGGCAGACAAGAAATACGAAAACCATTTGAAGAAACTTATGACTACGAACTATAGCTTTCTCATTAAGAATGGAAAAATGACAAAGGCAAAATACTACCTCGACCTTTTGTTAGCCGTTTCGCCAGTCATTGCTGGTGGTATCATTGTGTGCTCTATGATAAGCCCTGGTTCAGTATTATCCATCCTTCCTGGCATCTTTATCGCTGCCATATCCTTGCTTTACTTCATGTTCAAAATGTGGAACTGCAAGCGCATGTGCAAGGGACCAGGCAGATTTAAGTTCCGCCAAAAGTACAAGGAAGTGATGAACGTTTTGAAGAAGTAGACTTTGCTATTTTTTAAAGTTTAATAATATTATGCATCATATATCGTGTATTTTAAGCATCCAGACAGCTATTTTTACCCCCTAAAGTTTAGTAGCAAAAAAAAAGAGAGCGAATGAGCTGGTCCTGCTATATATCACCCCGCATGAGAAGTAGAGAGGTGCCTTTCAGGTGCCCCGTTTAAACGATTTACCCCAATTTACCCGAATATACGAGTTTAACCGATTATGCAGAGTTTAACCTAATATGCCCAAATTTACCCGAAATAATTTACCCCAAATTAACCCACATAATTTACCGAGTAGCTTATAAATTCCCCCTACAGTATACTTAATATGAGCGACAGCAACGGCAGAACCCCCTCGCACACTTGCAGTTTTATATATATCTCTCCAACTTATCAATTTCGTGTGATTACCTTTTAGCACAAGTAAAATGTGCCCTTCCAGAGTATAACATTTTTTGCACATTCCGATTTATCTATATTTGTATTATTATATATATATATACATACGCATATACTTATATGCTTATATACCTATATACACCTGTGCAATCGCGCATGTACGTTGCGCACCTGTGTGTGCGTGGCTTCATGTGCACATTGCACTTCCCCCATCCATGCATTTGTTACGAGTTAATATCTTTACATTTTAATCTTCTTCTTACATTTTGTGTGCTGCAATCCTAATTTTGCCCATAAAATAAATACCATTGCGTTTTTTTTTTTTTTTTTTTTTTTTCGTATTTAAGTATATTTGTAAATTTTTAATGATAATACAATGATGATATAATGGTAACTGCAAAATGATGATAAATGGTAACCGCAAAATGATGATAAAATGGTAACCGCAAAATGATGATCATCTTCACAGTGCTGCTGAGTGGAAAACAATGTAGCTTTCCTAATGTGACTGTACAATATATGGTTAAAATATTATACGTGCATATATAAAAGGCTCAAACTGCGCAAACAGGTATGCATATCATATACATATGTACATATATATATACACATATATATATACACATATATGTACACTTATATATATACCTATATACATGTATATCTACGTATATGCGTGCGAACAAACTAATGACTAATTAGCATAATATTTCCTCCTATCAAATAATTAAACTACTTAACGAATAAACGCCTTCATTGGGTACGTGCCTAAATGGCAAAGCGGTGTCTTCAGAGCTCATCGGGGGGGAAAACGGCATGAACTGGGTGGCGGTGCATGGTAGGGGAAAGCGCTTGTCTGCCTCAGATGGGTTCGCATCCTTTGCGGCAAACGAGCGTAGGAGCAAGGTTAACATGAAGGTAGTACAAAGTGTCACTTCCAGCCTTTTCATGGTAACCTAAAATTTGTACTCCTTTGCTTTGCCCCCTCACCAGAACAACATCCTTTTTATTCCCCCCACGTTTTGTAATTATGCTATCCAAACTGCTCATTTAGGTTATATTAACTTTTTGAAAAAGTGTAGCCGCGTTTATTTTTCTTTTCTACTTCCACTTAAAGCCATCTTAATGTGAAAAGTATACCGCTAAGCAGCATGCGTCTCAGGGGTGCCAAACTTGGGGAGCCACTTCTCCATATACCGGTGCGGAAATCCAATTAGACTATGCACATTAGTGAAAAAAAGGTTTAGCCACATATACATATTAGTGAGGCACATTCCCCTGGACGCTTCCAACCTGCTCAGCAGCCCAAGCAAATGTTTACCCCTCACTTGTCAAGTCACCTTTCTCAACGTGCAAGCGAATGGCATGGTGGCAAATGGGTTCACTATGCCGCAAAAAAAAACAGTATATCCCATCACATCATCCCTTTTGAGTAAATTTTCCAAAAAAGGAAAAATCCCATCCTAATCGCTATGCACCGTCGCTACTTCTTCATTCGAATGGCTCATAATACCACTCGATTATTAAGTGCACTTTTTCTTTTTTTTCGTACAATTCATTATGGATAAGGCACCAAACGGGTGCTTTAAAGTGCCATTTTTCGACACAAATGTTAAAAAAAAAGGAGAAGCATGCTTCTCACCAAGGGGAAAGAGACAAAACGGCGCAAATGTAGCTATAAGCAGTGCCCTCTATCAAAATGGGGAACTACTGCCCACTCAAATGCAAAGGCACACATGCATAGTTGCTCCCGGGCGTATGCATCAGGTTTGATACAAATGAGAGCGCGCCCCTTTTACATTAAAAAAAAATCATTCAAAGGTGCACACAAAGGTACATTTAAAAGCGCATGTACAACGCCTACCCCACTGGCAAAGCCCCTATCCAGTCGACAATCTTCTGCAGAATTTCCTCGTTCCCCGGCTCCTTCGTCAATGCGTGGTCCATATGTTCAAGCGTGTACATCTCCTTATTCCTCACTTCTAACCTTTCAAAGAATGACAAAACGTAATCATAGTAACAAATGCTATCCCTCCTGGAGTGAATAAAGAGTAGCGGAACTTCTTTCGAAATGCGGTTTACACCGCTGCGCAAAATATGCATAGATCTTAAAATCTCATACCCAAATTGTATTGTTATTCCACCTTTATATCTCAGGGCGTCATATTTCCCAATATCTATAACGAAGGGAAAGGATTGATAGGCGGGTTCGCTCTTAAGTTGAAACCTAGGAATTATTTTGCAGAGCATTTTCGACACTGGTAAGCAAACAAATTTAAAGGCAAAGGAATCTGGCTTAGCTAGTTCCTTGTAAAGAATCACCGGGGCTAACAATATGCACCCCTTCAAATTAATACTCCTAACG
The DNA here is from genome assembly GCF_000002415.2 of Plasmodium vivax. Lineage (NCBI taxonomy): Eukaryota > Apicomplexa > Aconoidasida > Haemosporida > Plasmodiidae > Plasmodium > Plasmodium vivax. The sequence goes on from NC_009907.1 coordinate 61,105, forward strand.
ATTTCATCCTTTGAATCTTCCATCATTTGTAAAATTCTCAATGCTACGTTCCCCCCCAGTGAATACCCAATGAAATATATGGGAAGGTTTTTGCCATTTGGGGAGTGTTCCTTGTTAGGCAGCGTACCTCTTTCTTTACCCTTCGAGTTGAAATGCTTTAAAATGATAGCAATGTGCTGCACCACATCATACACATAATCGTCGAACTCTTTTATGTGGGCTTTTAAATTCTCCCATCCCTCTGATAATCCGTGACCCTGTAAATCCATGCCGTGCACTGAATACCCATTTCTGTTAAACTCTTCTACCCAACTGCCCTTATACAGATAGTAATTTTCCCCATCTATTAGTATAGCCTTATCGTTACTCACTATTTCCACGTTAGGTTTTAAAAAGCTTAATCTTACGTGCGACTTTATCCCGTGAATTAATATGATAATGCCCCTAGGGTTTTCTACCCCCCATTCGTACGTCCGCAATGACAACCCATCTTTGTTAAAGAAGGTACCTATTTTCGGATTCCCATCGAGATTCAAAGTGTTGGTTCTAAGTGCTTCACTGTTTTCCTGCGTCTTCGTCATTATCGTTTGATGCAGAGCGGTTCGTTCTATACACTGACAAGATAAGCAAAACGAAACAACAAGCGAAAGGGGGAAAGCGAAAAGGTGCAGGAGCCTGCCTGTGCAATATTCATTTAGCAGCTGCATGTCCGCTGTTTCTGTTTATAAAGCAAAAATGCGGACACGCAAAAAAAATAATAAATAAATAAATAAATAAATAAATAAATAAATAAATAAATAAATAAATAAATAAATAAATAAATAAATATATGTATATATATATATAACGATATTTAGAAGCGACGAAACAGTGCTATGGCACGATAATATGCCCCCCCTTATTAAATGAGAAAAAAAAAAAAAAAAGCTACGTATAATGTAGCAAAATAAAGGATGCAAAAATAATCGCTTCTATTCCAACTGTAGAAAAAAAAAAAGCAGTAGGAGGAGAACCCATACAAAATGACATACATATATGCGCATACAAATTGGGATGCACCGAAAAGGCAATACTTTTGCTTAACCCCCACTCTAGAGAAAACCCTCCTCCCCCTATCTAATTTCAGTTAGGAAAAGCTTCGTTCAGTGCCACCTGTTTAGTTTTGCTCTAACTGTTTGTACAATTAAAGATACTAAAACAGTTATTCCCATTTTTCATTTTTGCATATTTTAAAAAGCGCAAAGTTGATGCCGAAACTGAAAAACTTATCAAATTAATACAAAAAAGAAAAGTCATAATTTTAACTTTTCAAAATAATACATCTTTTTAAATAAATATTTATCCAAACTGTTTTCATATATTGTAAACAATTAGATATTTATATAACCACCAGTTGAGAAACGCTCGTCTAATTTATGGTAGTAGAAAATGGAGAGATGAAATATATATCTGGAAAATGACTTCCCCTCATTAAATTCAACTTCTCAAAATTGATCATAAAGAGAAAAAATGAGCATCTTTTGCTGAAAAAATTGGGATTTTAACTCAGTACAATTATAGTACGCTTATGTTTTTATGTGCTCTTGTACTTCTTAGCAAAAAGAGGAATGGGAAAATATTCTCTCCGATCACATAATGGAATGAACCCTATGCTGATGATATATGTTCAACCTGTTACATAGGATAGTTCTCCGTTTATTACTAAATGTAATTGGAAAAAGAAGAAAAACCTCTTTATTTCTTTATACATACAATTGGGGAACAATTTCTGCGGGGGAAAGTACCCTTTTTTTTTTTTTTTATTACCCAATATTGTATTAAAAAAAATTTCATGTTTTTATATTTCGTTAAATCTGAATAGGGATAATCCCTTCTCCTTATTATTCCCTTTCGAAAAAATGGAGAAAACGGAAGAACATTGCATCGGGGGGTCATGAGAACGTTGCAGGTACATTCCTCTCGTTTGCTATTCCCCGCATCCGCTCTTCCAATCCCCACTTCGAATTTTTATCTCGAACGAAACGGCAAATAGTGCCATTTTACTTTTCGCATTTCGCAAAATAAGTGAAAAGTAAACTGTTCACCCTGAACTAGGCTATAACTATCTATAACACCAAATTAGTTTATTAAAAGCGCCACGCCAATTTAAATCTTCCGAAAGAATTCTATTATAAACATTCGAATGATCGTTTCGTTTTTTTTTTTTTTTTTTTTTCTAATTTTTATTTTCTCCCTCACTTCTATCTGGAATGCCAAACAAACTGTCACTTCATGCAAACGGTTTAGATGCTTAAAAGACGAAATGCCTTTTCCGTACATTTTGAATTATCGTTAGCTGTTCCTTCGAGGCAATAATTTTATCTGCTAACGGGATCGATTTCCCCCCTCCAGTTTTACTCCCCAACGGGTGATCATAACAAAGATAACAACAAAATTGCATCAGAAAAATTAATTTGTTCACCATGAAGTTGCCAGTCAATGCTGCGCTATGATACGCCGGATAGTGTGGTCCATTAATGGGTAGGCTCTCCAGTAATTAATAAAAAAGGAAGCTGTTTTATTTATTCTTTTTTATCATAAAAATGGGCGAAACTTTACCCTTTACAGATTATGCAAAATAAAGTTATAGAATCATTTTTTTTGCTCCCCTTGGGGAAGGAACAATCCATCTGGGAGGAGAAAAAAACAAGAACAGTGTTCTTCCCCTTTTATTCCGAATGATTCGCAGTGTGAAGTTGCGAACGGGGGAATGGCACTAAACAAAGGGAAGGTATGTACCTACATATATGCGCACGCACGGAGGGGTTATTACCCTGTCCAACCTTGCCATAAAAATGAGAACACTTATAGTCGCTCCATTTGTACATATCTTACATAATTAACACCACCACCCCGAACAATTCGCATTAGCCTAACCGGTTAGTACCGACCCCCTTAACGAAGTAACGGTGAATTCATCCACCATTCGTATTTGCAAAGTTACTTTATTTTACATATTTTATTTTTTCGAATTACTGTAAGTTCCCCGCTTCAACAAACTCGTAGATCGAAAATTTACTCCAAAGGGGTGCACCACCTAACAAGGGTATCATAGCGAGAGGATGTCGCACTGGCATGAAATTGGCATGCTATGAAATGTGCAAACGGTGTGCAAAATAAGAACTCCCCAAAAAGTAACACTTCCTTTGTTTTTTCATAAAAAAGAAATGGCCACCAAACAGGGACATTATTTTTTCTCTTTATTTTATCCACCCAATTTGGAAGTAAACAAATTTGCGCTCTTCTCGAGGGGTGAAAAAACCCACTGAGCTGTTCACACCACGTAGGAAAAAAAAAAAGAAGAGGATTCATGGGGTTCCATTTTTCACTCTTGATTGAATATTCCTATAAATGCACACCTTATGGTGACCCAAAACGGGGTCATCGCGCCGCATCTAAATTGAGTAAATAATGAGTGCCCTTTCTGTGTCTTGGCCATGCTCACTATATCGCTACCCCCTTTGGCGCATATTCCAAAATGGCAAAAAAGGGCATCTTTTCATCATGGACAAGGTATAATCGAAGTTATTAATGCACGTAAAAAATGAAGCATCAGTTTCTTTTCAGCTTTGGATGTTCACACGAAAATGGTGTACGAGGGGGGAGCACATAAAATGAGGCAACGTGTGCCAAACCAGTGGGACAAAAAAAAACAAACAAATTTGCAACATAAAAAGTAAGAAAACGAAATGTAGGTAATAGCCCCCAAAAGTGGACAAAAAATATGCGCATCAAAATTGGGAAAAACTGCTCAGCGTATTTTCTGCCGCGCCGTACATGCGCCTACACCGATGGTGAGGCCATCCATGGCAACTCTTCAGCTAATTTGCAAAAATGAATCGCATCCCTTGGTGAGTTGCCCACACGAGGTAGTACCCAGTTGAAGAAGCACTCAAAAATGGGTGATCTGTGTTAGACGGTATGGAAAAAATTGTGCGGCCGGATACACCAGTGCATATTACCACACTGCTGTCCCTTCTGCCCATTCGCTTATTCAAACTTTGCAATAACAGCGCTGTAACTTTTTTGCCTTCCACGCTGCTGTACGTTTATCTTCCAATTTATCCGATCAAGTGTGTACAAATCAGGTTCAATTTTCCCCATTCGCATGGTTTTCTTCTGACAGGGGAATTACTTCTCGGAAAAGAGGCACACAAGTTGCACCTTCGCGGTGCGGATTGTAGAGAGTACCCCCTAAGCATGTTTCCACCATGTTATGTGACCCTTAATCGGGGAAGGGTCTACTCCCCATGCGAAATTTCCTCTTTATTTTATGGTTAACCTTTCCGGGAAAGGCCAATTCCCCACACCCGCTCAGCGATGGAAGTGGACATTTTCTTGGGGGGGAAAATACTCCATGTAGCTTCTGCTCGGGAAGTACTCAGTCGAATCGTTGCTTTCTTCATCGTCGTCTCCCAGTGTTGTGCTGCTTGCATAACGGTGATCCATGTTTCTCCATATTCTTCTCGTTTGCCTCACTTTAGGGTTCATGGAGGATCCCAGGGCGGTGAACTGCAAAGGGGGAAGCGCATCGAATGAGATGAGGTGCATCTTCTCTTCATGTGAGAACAAACACACTGTGGTGATAACACGCGGTAGTAGTAGCAGTAGTAGTAGTAGCGAGACATACTGCGGCAAGCCACCGCCAACAGTACACTGGTTTTCCCACACCATCGGCAAACTTCCCTACTTTCTCCAAACCGATGGAGAAAATAAATACGTGAGAACGACCAAGTGGCGCATTTTCTACGCAAAAATAGAACTAACCTTATACAGAATGAACAAAGGTATGATTATTCCAAGCGCAATGAAACTCCCCACTACTCCCTTACCAGTAAGGGACAACTGGGAGTAGTTTCCTAAAAAAGACCAGAAAGGATTGCCCCCATGATGAGCGACCTTCGAAGGACAAGTAAGCAAAGCGGTAGGGTATTTCGCATCCAACTTCAAATGGTTTACTCTCCTCAATTCGGGGTACACATGATTCACATATTTATCAAAGAAATTGTTCAGTTCCAAACAGATGGTACTTCCACTGAACGTATTTGCAGAAGAAGGGGAGCATTTAGTATCCTTGTACTTCTTATATATCGTCAGACACTCATTAATGAATTTGCAAGAACTCTCATAATGCTCATTATCAGGATTTCCCATATAGTCGTGTATATTCCCAGCGTTACTAGAAAAATAAAATAATTTCATTATGTCTTCAACTTCATTGCTATTTCCTGGAAACTTTTTGTACTTATTAAAATTTTTTAAAATATTCTCTTCAACTAGCGATCCAAAAATATAATTAAAACTTTCAACCACTGGGGAAGAGTAGTCAAACTTTTCCTCAGCATTTTTTACGCGACCTAAAAATTCTTTCCATATGTCATATTTGCTGCTGGTCAGACCTACTCTGTTCACTAGGTTTTCTAAAATGCTGTAGAATTTGATGCAGTTCTTTTTCATCTGGTATTTGTTTACCCCTTCGATTTTACTGCAGGCTTTCTCTCCATAGTCGTTCACGATGATTCCTCGCAGCCCGTTAAGGTTGTACTCCGGCCAGCTCGTCAGAAATTTGTACTGAGGGGGGTGGAAGGAAGTCACACGGAAAGAAGTCACGCGGAAGGAAGTCAGGCGAACAGGAGTAGCGCAAAATGTAGGACTATCTCACATTTCACCGCCACACGCTTCGCCCCTCCACCACACGTGCGGTGCAACCACGCGGACTCAAATGATCCTCCGCCGGGGAGATAAAAAGACGTACCTGGTGCTTCAACCTTTCGAGGTCCATCTTGCTCTGATTTTTAATCTCGCCGCTATGCCGCTATGCCGCTATAACGGAATGGGCAGAAAACGAAGCAGTAAAAATGGGGGGCAAAAATTACCCGTTTCTCTGTGCGCGCACCCGAGTAGCAGAGTTTATTCGAGGCGTCCCCTCAAGTTGTGTATGGCACTCTAGGGGGGAAACAAATAATACTACATATATGCATATACATATATACATATACATATATACATATACATATATATGTATATATTTTTACTCATGCATAGGGTCCCACGTATGAGTAGTCTTTTTCCTTACCCCTCGATTGGCAACAAATACGTGTAACGCATCTACCTTTTTAACTGCGCTTTGCAATTCGGAGCCGCTGCATACGCACCCGCGCAGACTGCCAAGCAGAACGAGATGAACAAATTTGATGCAACAGAAAAACGGACCGTCAAAGCGATTCGTTACGTGTACATACAGAAGTGTTTAGCATTTGCATAGAAAGATTAATATACATATGGGGACAACAAACGCGCTCGCAAAAAAGAAATTAAAAAAAAAATTGCCACTTAGCGTATATATGTTAAGTGCAACCTAATTTTATGATTTTTTTTTTTTTTTTCTGTTTGTCTGCTTTTGTAGGAAGATCCTACGATAACGCAGACTGCAGCGACAACACCGCGGGTGCATTATCGGTGGCCGCAGATTTTTTTTTCGATCAGCAATTATTTCGTTGCGCCGTATGTACATTCTTGGGCAATTTTTTGGCATACTTACGGTACATTTTCGCGTTTTTCGATTTTTTCTCATTTTCGCATCTTCGCATTTACGCATTTTTTTGTCATTCCATTTCGTAACATTTTGTTTCGTTTCGCCCTTCCGATTTTATTTTTTTTCAAAGTGCCCCTAAAAACGGACCCCCTCCTCGCCCAGAAACGCGAAAGCACAAATATTCGCGCGCAACCGCCAACCGTACATGCGCAAATATACAACGCGGTAAATTAGAAAAATCAAAAATTAGAAAAGCGCCATCAGGAAGAATATGCCAAACGTACGCACTTAACGAGGCGCGCTAACGGTTTCTTTCGCCTTACCGTTTAACAGGAGAGCTTAAGTAACATGCATACAGGTGGGTTCTCCCATCCACCCCAGCAAATGGCGATAACAACGGATTGTTCTAAAAAGGAAAAGTAAAAAGCGATGCGTACTTACGAAATGTCCCCTTTGCCTCTTTCCCTCCCAAGTGTATCAATAACGGCGCAAAAAAAAAAAAAAATAATAAAAATAAATAAATAAATAGAAAAATGCTACATTTAGAAACGTTTGCATATGTACCAATATGCATGGCGCAGCTGCCCCCCCGTTTTGATGTTCCTTCTTATAATAAAGCGATGGTGCTACGACTTCCCTCTTTCCGTTCGACCTAATTGTACGGCGGCCATTTCTCCTCATTATATCTCCTCCCCCATACGGCCATACGGGAGGAACTACTTCCATTTTCGAAAAATTGAAAAAAAAAACCGTACTACGAATGCGCACGTGAGCGCATAATTGTGATAAAAGGGTGGTGCCACAACACCACTGCGTGCACCCACATAAGCTCCGCTGCTCGTTTGGACCGCTCTTCCGTTGAACCCATATGGACGAATCATTGCTTATATCCCCCCTGCAACGGCACCTCATATATGGCTCACATTCAGCATGCACGTCAACCCCGCCTTTTCACCAAAAGGGTGTGCGGTGCCCCTTTTCCCTTTGCAAAGTCTGCATAAACGGTCTAAGTTCAGATGAACTTTTTGGCGACTCCCTTTTTCTGCCCCCAACCATTTGACTTTTTTGAATTTCCCAAAAGGGTTCTACATCTTTTGCCAAAATAAATTGCTCCATTTGAGGAACACGCGCAGATGACGGGAGTAGTGGGGTTCCCCAGGCTGACTAGCACTAACGTGGCTTCCAAAACTACCACGCCGCCACGCCGCTACACCACTACTGCTAGCGGACGACCCCGAGGGGGTCCCTTATCAACTCCACGCCGTGCAGTCATTCGAAAGCGAAGGGCTAATTTCAAAAGGGTAATAATAACGCATAATTTATTTGTATTTGCTTCTTATGGCGTTTTAGGATACCCAAAAATTTATCAAGCAACAAAAGGGAATAACCATCACAGGCATATACATTATATTTACTACGTATTTTACATATTACGTATTACACATATTATACGTATTATATAATATACATACATGCAGGGGGGTGGGTAGGGATCCATCCGCACCCTATATGTGGTCGCTTGGGTCATTTTTTTTCCGCATAAGAATAATCGCATTCGAAGCCCAAAATGGGGAATCAAATAAATAGAATAAAATAGAAATGAAATGAAATAGAATAGAATAAAGCGAAATAAAATAGAGTGAAATAAAATAAAGCGAAATAGAGGGAAATTAAAAAAGTACTGTACATCCTAATGTAAATTGACCAGGCAAGCGGTTCTGGGAAAGGGAAACGAAGTCGGGTGGAGCGATAAATAATATATATACGCATATCTACACATACAGTACACGCACTTGCACCGGTAAAAATACAGGTTTACACATAGGTCACGCCTGCAAGGCCTGCAGGGCCTACTTGTATATACATGTCTATGCACATGTGCATATGTGCGCACCTCTATGCGCACAGGGGGGCGAGGTGAACCAAATTAACCTGCAGGGAAGCAGCTCGTATCATTAACATCATCAGTAGCACCAATTGAGGGGGCAGAAATAAATCTTAATCATAAAAAAAAAAAAAAATACGCGTAAAACGGGTGGATCAATGGATGGGAGAATGGATTCATATTCAATCACATTAAAAAAAAAAAAAAAAAAAAAAAGTATACAAAATTGTAAAAATGTAACTATAAAAAAGCTTAATTATAAAAATTTCTTCTAAGGGGTAAAAAATTAACGCATTATGCACCTAAACATTGTGCACTTATTTGGTATGCACTGTTAACAATTTTCAGAGGTATGCAACTTTTTTTTTTTCTTCTTTTTTTTTCTCTTTTTTTGCTATCCCTATGATGAACTTCCATACGTTTTGCAAAATAAAATACTTTTCTTTCCTCCTTAACATTTCATCCTTCCTGTGAAAGTCCAATCGCCATACGATTAGTACTCCATGTCGCTCTCCGAATTCAACGAGCCAGTGCTTCCCGTGTTAAAGGTTACTGAACTTTGAGTGTCAAAAGTGTCTACACTTCCCATGTCGAAAGATTGCTCACTGGGGGCACTAAATCCTCTTGAACCGGATGTACTGCGAGATCTAGAGCTGCGCGATCCACTTCCCGAGTTGGAAGATCTCGTGCTTCTCGTGTTATAAGTTCCCGTGCTGGTCGTGTCGAACGTTTCCGTGCTGCCCATGTCGAAGGACGCTTCACTTGGGGCATCAAACGTTCTAGAACTCTTCGAACTGCGGGTTCTATCACTTCTGGCGTTAAAGGTTCCTGTGCTCTGGGCGTCAAAAGAGCCTGTACTTTGAGTGTCGAACGTTCCTGCACTTTGGGCATCATAAGGTCTTTGCATTCTCGTATTGTAAGATCCTCCACTGCCGGTTTCAAAAGAATCGTCACTTGCCATGGTATACGAATCTTGGCTATACTGATCACTACCACTTCCATACGAATCGAAGTATTCGTTGTAATATCCTGGCTGTCCTCTCCATCTCTTTTTGGCTTTCTTCGAGTTCGGGAAGAAGTAGTTTCCAAGTGGGGTAAACTGAGAGGGAGTGATTAAAAAGGGGGCGAAAAAAAAAATATATATATGTCAGCGTTGTAAGGGGTTAAAAGGGAGCAATGGTACAGGGGGAATTATTGCATGACGAAGGGAGAAAGTAGCACCACACCCCTCTACACAAATGAAAAAAGCTCTACTAACCTTGTACAGGAAGAACAAAAGTAACATTCCAGCCGTTATGGATAACCCACCAACCATAATCTTTCCATTGCTATTCAATGTTGAGGTTTTATTTTTAAAGAAAATACCAAATGGGTTGTATCCATATTTGGATTCAAAAACTGTACAGTGGACTCGTGCATTTTCTATGTCATCCTTCAATGAAATAACACCTTTTCGTCTAGGTACTGTAGGTATATACACATGTTGTTCGTACGCATCAAGAAAAGGTTGTAATTCAAAGCATATGCTACTACCACTATTGGCATTATAATGTGTGCCAGCACATCTCGATTTTATGTACTTTCTGTATATGTCAACACACTCATTTGTAAACTTGCACATCTGTGCATACCTTTCAGTAGTAATATCTCCCATCAAAATACTATTAATTACTTGACCATTCATTTTAAAATAATATAACTTCATTATATCTTCCAATTCCGTGTCATTCCAACTTCCCTTAACAAATTTGTTGAAACCTTCCATTATACTCTTTCTAATATTCTGCTCAAAAGTCTCATTAAAAGAGTTCATAAAGTCAGGGACGTTCTTAAAGCCCTTTTGTTTGGCAGGAAACCATTCTACTAATTTTTTCATAAAAGTTTCATTATCACCAAGAGCTCCTTTTACTAATATGGCATGCAGGTAGCTAAAAAATTTGATACATGTATTCCTGTTAACATTTTCATAGGTATCCTCGTGGACAATATTATTACATACCCATCCGTAAGGTTGTTCTTTATACATACCTCGCAAGGTTTCAAAATCGTATACATAGGTATATACCAAAAAGGGGTACTGAAGGGGGAAACGGGAAAATGCATACACGCATAAATATGGGCACCCACCAACGTGTATATATATACATGCAAATATGCCTCTTTAGGTTAGGCGGAAAGGATACACTTTTCATTCCGCCTCCCCCCTAAACACAAAGGAAAACATTCCCATATCTCAGTAATAAAACACATAGCAGTAATGATTTTCTTATAAAAAGGAAATACAACACTTACCTCTTGCTTCAATTTCTCCTTGATAGCCTGCACTCTCGCTGGATCAATCATTTTCGTTAATCGCAAAAAATAAAGTTTTTTTAAAATATGGAAAAAGGTAAGAAACGAAGTTTGTCGCTTGAAACTCGTCAATATAGTTCATGCGGGAGTTTTTCCCTTTTGCTTGAAAAATATTTTTACGTATTTCATAGGTATACTTGTATATAATATTATAATGCTGATAATATAATAATAGCTACTGTTTATATTTATAATTTTACTATCCACTTTAATGCTATTTTTTCTATAAAAACATTTTACCCATACGCAATAAAAACTATTTCCTAATTTTTTCTAACATTTAATTGTAAGTAGTGCTATTTATATAATTATTCATAGAATGAAAAAATATATTCGATTTTTCATCGAACGGGAAAAAAAGCAAAAAAAAAAGAAATGGGGCAAAATTTATTAATAAATAAATAAATAATTATATTATTGTGGATACAATAGTAAAATAAATAAATAAATGAATAAACGAATAGTTCCCATACCGCAATGTATCGCTCCGGGGAAGTAGAATAATAAATTTTCGCAAAATGCGCTAAAATGCAGCAATTTTGTTAATTTCGGCAAATTCGGCGATTGGGCGATTAGGCAATTGGGCAATTTGGCAACTCGCGAAAGTTATTACTCACAAAATAATAACCACATAATTCTACTACTGCGGTTTCCAAAAAAAATAAATTGCTATTTGCGTATATACAATGCATTATAAAAGCGCAAACCGCAATTTCTTGCAAAATAATTATTTAATTATCCCATTTATCCGTTCAATTTATTTATAAATACAGTTAAATAAAAAATGACTACGTTTGCTTGGTTGCATATAAAAAAAAAGGACTATTACAGTTTGGAATTCCTTTTTCCACTAAAATGGTAAGTTGAATTTTCATGCCAGGAGACATTAGAAAAACAAATTGTATTTTTTAGGAAAGCAGCATATGCGGACATATATATACTAAAAGATAGTTAAAAAAAGTCCGCAAAAAAATCGCAAAAAAATCGCCAAAAATCTCGTAAAAAAAAACGCGAAAAAAAATACGAAATGGATTCGCGAATATGCACGAAAAAAATATGCACGTATAAAATATTGCATGCAGTAATCCTGCCGGGGCCAAAATTACTCATACACTCATACAGGTTAGTCACCGCGGGGCGCTCCTTTTTTAAAGTGACTCCTCCCAGGGGATATAATATTAAGTTTGTTAAAAGGTAAATGGCAAGCAATTCCGGCCAGACAAATACCTCTCATTTGGTAGAAGGTTATGTATATACATATGCGTATTTTTTTTTTCTTTTTTTGTGCCCCGCCTGGTTCATTTTAACCGCAATTGCGTTGTTTCGCATACCGCATTCGCCATTTGTCTTTTTGGAGGACAAAAAAAAAAAAGTAAATAAAAATAAAATAAAAATTCCATATTTTTTTAATTCAAATCGAATTGAATATTGGCGCGATCGGTGAGGTGGTAAAAAGGGTTAAAAAAAATATTTCCCTGCATAGGGCATACACCACAACGCAATGCAATACAAGGTAATCACTGCTGCGCAGACGCGTTGGAAGGTTTCCTATACGACGTGTATAATGTGCTCTATATATGTGCCTACGTCCTGCAATGTCAATTTAATAGTAGAGTTCCCCTACAAATGGTACCAAAAAAAAGGGCGAATGAATGTTTAACTGCCCTTTTATAAAAGGAAACCCATAAATGATATGGGGGTCATATACCTTTTCTGGTTGTTGCGGTAAAAGGAAGTGTTGCCCATACTCCCCTCTACCTTGTAACATTTGCAGCAAATTATTACTATATTAAAATCTTATTAAAAAAGGGAATGCCGCCAATGCGTCAACAAAAGGGATGTGTTAAATTGGGAATCACAGCGTGTTGCAAGAGTTTATAGGTATATATCCTTTTTGGAAAGTTTCTTTTCTTTTCGAGCATGTATCAGTAGGGTGTCTCTTATCCGCACAGCATGGTTCTATGCAGATACAACCACCCACAAAAGGGGTTACTTTTCATTGAGAGAGCCCAACCTGTGTTTGCGCCTCTCCCACCTTACAACGCAAAAGGGTTAAACCGCAATGCACACATGCGTATTTCTTTCGCAGAGTTACTTAGCAATATATTCCCCACCCCCGCAAACACACATTTTTTTCCCATTTAATATGAACCTTTTTCCTGCTCCTTGGCCGACGTCCCCCTTCGCAGACAAATAAATTATTTTTTTTCCCAAAGAGTGGAAGCACCCCTCTAATTCGATTTTATTTAATTAAAATGGTACAATTGGGGATCTACACACGACTATTGTTTTTCTTATCACGGTTAAATATTAAACGCACCAAAATTAAAAAAGAAAAGAAAAAAAAAAAAAAAAAAATTCATCAGTATAGGCAGAAGCATAAATATCGCGCACTTGTTATGCAAAACGTTTCTGCTCCAATTTGGTAACCTTCCCCAAGGGGGTAACTCTCCACTTCATCAAGCAGGTTACAATTTTGTTTATCTCATGCAGACGAGGGGGTTCTTTCCACCTCTCTGAGTAGGCTGCATTGTGTGGGATTAAAAGTCCTTTAACAGAGGACCAGTCCGTTTTCCGATTTTCGTTTTTCTCTTCAAGTGCTTTTTTTTTACGGTCTTCAGATGTGGCATTCTATAGCGATGCTGCTGCTGTATCACCACCCATATGACGGGGATTTTTCCTTCTGTTCATTCCAACGGTTTGACTTCTTTCCTATGGGGGAAACTGCCCCGATTGGCTAGCTGTCTAAATTACCAGCCAGTGACTTCCTAAACCGCTGTGCAGTCTCCTCCTCAGAGCAACTATTTCGCGGAGCTATCTAGCACACATACCACCTAGGGTAGGGTGGCTGGTTATTTTACCCTCTCATGGTATTCAAAGTGTCGGTCGAATCGTATCCCATAGTTCCCAACGTTTGAGACGAGGCGTACGAGGAATCTCCCAAGGTTTGCGACGAGCCGTACATTGAATCTCCCATCGATTGCGAGCCGCCATATGTTGAACCTCCCACTGTTTGCGAACCTCCATACGTTGAGCCTCCCATCGATTGCGAGCCGCCATATGTTGAGCCTCCCACCGTTTGAGACCCTCCATATGTTGAATCTCCCAACGTTTGCGACGAGCCGTACATGGAATCTCCCATCGATTGCGAGCCGCCATACGTTGAGCCTCCCATCGATTGTGAGCCACCATACGTTGAGCCTCCCATCGATTGCGAGCCGCCATACGTTGAGCCTCCCATCGATTGTGAGCCACCATACGTTGAGCCTCCCATCGATTGCGAGCCGCCATACGTTGAACCTCCTATCGTTTGCGAACCGTCATATGTTGAGCCTCCCACCGATTGTGCAGCCCCACGTTTTGAACTTCTAAAATTTGAAGACCCTCCATAGGTTGTATTTCCCAACGTTTCTGACGATCCGTACGTTGAGTCTCCAAACGTCTGCGATGACTCAAAGGCAGTAGAAGCAGTCTCCATAGTATGCGTATCATCACGCGCACTGTTTCTCATTCGTTGAGCATCATAATAAGACATATCGTTTGAAGAGCCATATCTCTGGTCAAAGCCGCTCATTTCCTCATGCAGTCCATGTTCATATGGGTGTCCCATTCTTTGCCAAGATCTTCTTTTTCTTTTCTTGTCCTTGCCGAAGAGGAATCCGAGCGGGGAGTACTAAAAAAAGGGGGGGGGAAAAAGAGACGGGAAAAATTAATCCACACGCAGAAGGGGGGAAGTGAGTGAGTGAATGAACGAAGGAGTGGGGCCGAGTGGACGATTCTCACGCGTAGAAGCGAGCCACGCTGTTGAACCCTCCTAAGCAACCCCCCTAACCACTGCTGAACCTACCTTGTACAGCATAAACAGCAGCATGGATCCCGCAAAAGCCGAAAAGGAGATCAGCGCCACCTTTCCGCTGTAGGACATGTCACTTGGGTACCTAAACAAGCTGCTAAAGAATCCCCCACTGCCATTCTTGTAGTAGCACTTCACGGGGCCATATATGGCACTATCTGAGCCGACTAGATTATTATACTTGAGCTGCGGATACAGTTTCTCCTTGTACGTTTCGATAAAGGAATTCATCTCCACGCATAAAGTGCTGGGATTGAAAGTGCCTTGAGCATTACCCGAGCATTTAGCATCCTTAATTTGTCGATAGATATCCAGACATTGATTTACAAATTCACAACAGGGTACATGCTGGGGGTTATCTGGGGAATTCATTAAACTCTGAATAATTCCTACGTTCTGAGTAAAATAAAACAGCTTGGCTATGTAGCTAAATTCGTAGTTCCTTCCATAGTAGCTTTTAAATTTCTTAAAGTCATCTAGAAGTCCTTTTTGTAGTACCCCTGCAAGATCATTAAGGTACTTGGTGAGGTGCTCTGACGTGAGATCTAGTTTGCCTTTATTGTTTTTAAACGCCTCTTTTATGCTATCCCAGATGTCGTCATTCACTTTTAGTCCTCCCCTGTGGAGTATATTGTCGATGATGCTAAACAGCTTCACACAATTCTGCTTGTTTATGTAATCGGAGTTTCCACTCAATCCTGAGCACAAAGATTCAAAATCCGTTTTGTATATTCCTCTCATATCTTGAAAATGGTAATCTGGCCAATTCGTCAAAAATTTATACTGCAATGGGGGCAGGGGGGCACAGAAGACGGCGAACATAAGCGTATGTATGTCTATGCGTATGTGCATGTTCGGACGTGTGCACCCCCTCGGAGGGCACATACAAACGGGAGGCGCACCAAATGTAGCGGGATACACTCCTCCCCTTAAGACAACCGCTCAACAAAAGTTACCTCCTTCTGCAACGCCTTAACAATCGACGTGTCTTGCAGTAACTTCTCATCGCTTCCGCTCGGCATCGTGGTGGATAATATGGTAATAGAGGGGGGGGTGGGGTACGTTCAGGCAAAAGAGAGGTCCGTAAAAGAAAAATAATGGCGCGTTCACCAGGATGGTCTACCAGGCATGCGTATGTCCGGTGTGTATAATAGGCCAGCAAATCTGACGCACAAATGAGGCCTCTTAACTCAGCCGCGTAGGTAGAGTTGCTCCTTCGGGGACATCAACGAAAAATCTACCCTGCGCACACGCGGTAGAAGTTAAAAAAAAAAAAAAAAAAAAAAAGAATATTCGAAAAAGCACCTTTTTCACTATCCTTCAAGGGTCAGCAATTTTCGTGCATGTAAAGGGATACTAAAATGGGACACTATAAAGATAACCTCCCGAAGAGTGATATTTTTTCTAACCTTTCTGTGTATCTCCAGAAAGGGTATATATTTATGTATACATATGCGTGGTATATCGTTGCAAACGCGAAGCAACAATATGCTTATTTTAAAATGATGAAATTTTGGGGTTAAAAAAGTGAGCGTTTAGGGCGCCGCTACTAATTCAGCTGAATTTGCTGTTTGGATTTTTTTACCACATTAAAAAGTAGTAGCTTCTTTTCCCACATTAAATGGTAGTTTTTTTTTTTTATATTATATGTACATATGCATTTATCTAATTAGCGAAAAATAAAGAGCGTTCTTCGTCATCGGTATGTATTTCTCTTACGAAGCAACGTTACTTGATTGTTACTTTTTTTTTTTTAATTATTCTTTTCATCATTTTAGTATTTTTTTTCAATTATTTCATTTTATTTTGCTTTATTTTGCCTTAATTTATTTATTTGCCCTGCCCGCGTCGTTCGAACGCTCCACGCAATAAATAGTAGAGTAGCATAAATACCCCCCTTTGCGCGTCGGGAAATATGCGAGAAAGAAATTCCCCCGTCCGTAAAGAGGACAATAATTGCATCCTTCCGCTTAAAAATGCGGGCGCTGCACGTGCGTAAACTCTACCTTCAAGTAGGCAGCTTGAAATCTGAACTTGCCGGTAAGCGCTTATTTGCCACCCCTCTGCGGCAAAGCATATACCTTCAGCAATTTTTAAAATGAAAGAAAAGAGAAGTAATGCAATCCGACCAACGCACATGATATATATAAAATACATATATAAACAATATAGTATAACAGAAGAGCATACGCATTCATCGGAACTACGCGGGTACGTACGCATGCAGATGTAAAAAAAAAAAAAAAAAAAAAAAAATTGTATTGCACCCGGCGAGCCTGTTCCCTTTTTCCCTATATATAAGCCTTTATAAACTTGGGAATGCCTAAACTTGTCGCGCATTTTCACCCTCTAATAATTGCGTTCATTTTTGAGGAATTAAATTTTACTCTGCCTGACATTCAAATGAAAAAAAAAAAAATTGCGCAAAGGAATAGTTTTTTTTTTTTTTTTTTTTTTTTGCCAATTTTCAGTATACACAAAGGAGAAAAGAGGGAATATTCCTTAACGAGGCAATTATTTTACTATTATTTTTTTTTCCTTTTTTTTACCATCACGATGCGCCATCTTACTTTATCCCCCAATTGACCAATTTGCCAATTGTCTCACCACTAATTGGGCTAATAGGTATAAAATATAATTGCACGCCTGTTCTCTCCTACGTTGTATTGCTTAATTGAATGCCCCTTTGGCGTTTTTCCCCTCTTTTGAGCGTAGCGGGTAAAACAGGACGAGCTTTTTACATCCCCCCTGTACACAGTGCTGCCCATTTGAAGTACCCCCGTATGGATGATGCCTGTAAAATGGACGTCATTCACCAATTCGTGAGAAAAATAATTATCACCATGAAAGTATGCTGCACTTTCTCTCCCCCACATAAGGAGACATCAACGAAGTGAAATTTCTTCTTCGCAAAATGTAACCTGGACGTCCCAGGGCGCCTATCGCACGGGCAGTCCGCACACACCGCTTGTGTTAGCAGTGTTAGAATGGCCCATGCAAAATGGTACGTATTAAATAGTAAATGCTATATGGTACGCACCATTTTTTCTTTCTCATTTCACCATTCGTAACCTGCGCGATGGTTGCTCTTTCCAGTCCGCCTCGCCCCCGTGCGTGCACCCCAATGAAGTTCCTCGTTAGTACCCTCTGTTCACCTCACCTCTCCGCCTTCCTAGAAGAGGCGCTCCCTACCATTCTATGGCTGCCTCCGTCGCTGACCATCCCCGCTGTGCGAACGAGTTTAATTCTTCGCCACGCTCCATATGACTCTACGAATTATCCTTGCGAGTCAAATAATATACCACTCCGTCTTCACCTTTTTGGTTCACCCACAAATGGTCAGCACCGCTGAATGGTCTCTCGCGAAATGATTTTCCTTTTTCGGCACCTTTAGAGAGTCACTAAGCTGAGGTGTAGTCTACGGTGTATGGCTGCTAAGCTGCTTCCCCACCTCCCCGCATCTGAGCGATTAGAAAGGTCGCATTTTCGGCAAGCACTTCTCCATCCCTGACTGTTTCGCTTCACCATATTCGCGAGGGCAACACCGCTTAGGCGTAAAAAGGAAAGCGAAACAATGCAAATAGTGGGGATAACTGTCTACCCATTTTGACAAACATGAAATGCTCATTCGTTTTGAGAACGACTGAAGCGTGAATGATAGTCGTTAGAATAAGCCCGTAGGAATGCTAGCCCACCGCTCGACGGGCAGTCAAAGCAACGCCTTGCAAGCGCCTCAAAGTGAAGCAATAAATCCCATTCATCATAAAGAATTAAAAAAGCGTAAAATTTAAATAGGCCCCCCAAAAACATATCACTAGAAGGAGGCTCATAAAGTTTTGCCAAAGGAGAAAAATACATGCCCACGCAGGCAGGTGAATAACACACATGGGCTACACCAACTCTTACGTAGAAGGCCATTCTACTCTTCTTCCCCCACTTCTTCACCTCTGCAAAAGCTTGGCTCCTCAAAAAAACCACGAAACGAAATAAACATAGTACAAACATATTTAGGCGTATTTTTATAAAAGAGTTTGTTTATGCGAATATTAATTAGGAAAAAGGGGCACTATACATACACACGTCTGCGTACATCTGCGTACATCTGCGTACATCTGCACACGTCTGCAAACGTCTGTATATGCTACCCATATATATCAATATACATCTATATAAATCTATATACATCAATATGCATTTATACATCAATATGCATTTATACATCTAAACATCTATGCATCTAAACATCTAAACATCTATGCATCTAAACATCTAAACATCTATGCATTTATACACATATATACATATACACATATACACATATAAACATTTATACACATTTATGCACACTTATGCACATCTACTTATACATATACACGTTAACACAAAGGGTGGGCATAAGCGAATGATATGAACTGGCACATGTAAAAACAAGAGGAAAGGGAGTGGGGTGTAATCATTCATAAGTTTGACGATGTGTTGGAACGACACACATGAAAAAAGGGTGGGTCATTGATACGCAAATGATACAGATAGGGGGTTCACAGCAGGAGGGAAAAGGGGGAGGAGGATGAGGAGGAGGAGGAGCAGAAATAAAGAGCAGGGAGAGATTCTCCTCACATACGCGCTCCTTTTTCTAGGTAAGTTTAAAAAGATTCAAACATGCCGTCTTGAAAAATTTACCCATTCAGATGACTGGTACATGATAGGATACGCTACATTACCCCCTACAACCACCAGGCCCCCTCATCTTCTCCCCCCTTTTCTCATTAACACACACTTTTACTTCAAAAATGTGAAAAATACAACTTCTTTTTTTTCTTTTTTTTTTCCTTTTTTTTCCCCCCATTAATTTGCCTATACAACAAAAATAGTATCACAATAAATCACTGCTATCAAATGTGATCGTTCCATTTTTGTTGTGTTTCCTCTTCCTCCCACCCCCATGTGTGTTGGTACTATTTTCTTCTAAGGTTAAATGAAACTTCTTTCGAGTTGCGCGCGAGCATTTCACTTCGAGAGCTGGGGGCGTCCGAAGGCGCAGCGCCGCATATGCATATATATATATACACACATAAGTATACACATATACACGCACACGTCCAACGCCTGCACTCCACGAAGGGATCTTTCCTTTCCATCCCCCCTTGGTGACACGTAGAATCTGTTGCCTCCTCATCGCCGCGGTAATCATACGCATAGTATTATCACCACTTCATCTACACAGCGAGTGTCTACTTATAGTGCAAAAGGAAAACCGGTTAATAACGCGTCACAGATCTGTGTAGCGACGCACGCTCGATAGGCCATTCGATGCACAGGCCAGAATACTAACAATCCGCCTCCTTCAGCGCCTCCAGCTCGTCGCGGCTCCTACCCTTCAAGTACCCCTAATGCCTCTGTGAGTGGTAACGAATGTTAAAGGAGTCATCTGTGGCCGTCGACGCCCCATCAAAGGTACTCGCCCCATCAAACGTGCTCGCCCCATCAAAGGTACTCGTTCCATCAAAGGTACTCGTTCCATCAAAGGTACTCGTTCCATCAAAGGTACTCGTACCGTATGTACTCGCACCATATGTACTCGCACCATATGTACTCGCACCATAAGTACTCTCATCAAAATCTCTCCTACGATTCGCGTAGTCATTATCTCGGTGTACGTCTCTCCATGTCCTCTTGACATTTTTCATACGGGGGTTGAACTTGGCTCCCAGCGGGGTGAACTGCAAGTGGGGAAAAGAAACACACACGTATGTGGATGTGAAAACGTGCACATGTGAGGGTGCACATGCGAAGGTACATATACACAGGTACATACAGGCAGATGCCCGTACAGGGCGAACGAAACGGCTGCGCCGCCGAACCCGCCGTTGAACCCATCGCGTCTTACCTTATACAAAATATACATAGACAAAAAGAAGCCCAGCATGCAGAAAAAGGTAATCGTCGTGATACCGAATGGAGTTACATCCGGCTTGATGTGTCTAAAGAAGGTAAACGTTGGGTAGTGCTTGTAAAGGGGCTCGCTCAAATCACATTTAACTCTAGCCGTATCTGGGAAGTCCCTCAGAGAACCAATTCGGTTATGACTCTTCAAAGGGCGATAAAGAATCTTATCATAGTCATCAAAAAAAACATGCAACTCATTGCAGACGGTACTGTCGGTCAGCTTATCATAGTACTCAGTGGGGCACATATAATCTAAAAAGTCTCTGTACACATCTATGCAATCATTCACATATTTGCATGCTTCCTTATAATCCCTATTTTGATGATTTGATAATTTTCCTTTAATGTCTCCAACATTCTCATGAAAATAAAATAGCTTCATTATTCCCTTCAACTTTTTATCGTCTTCGTACAACTCCTTAATCATACGAATATTTTTCAGCATCTTCTGTTTCGCTACCCTTTTAAAATAGTATAAAAAATTTATCAAGTGGCTGCCATAAACAGGAAAAGACACAGGGTCTTGATAATTTAATTTCACGAAATCTTCGTAGATGCCTCGAATTTTTGCATTATGTTCTCCTCTAACAACATCCTCTACGTATCCAAAGAAGGCAGTACAGACATCCCTTTCTACCCTTCCCTTAGATTGAGAGCTAATTTCTTTACATAACGAATCGTAGTTATTATGCACGTTGTACAATTTATAGGCATTTAACTTGGGCCATATGTTCAAATAGCGGTACTAAAAAAAGGGAGGTGCGCGGAAGTAGGTGAAGTGACATGTAGTACGGCGATGCGCATTATATTATCATTGCGCTTATAAAGCAAAAACTGCTAAAAAGTAGGCGTGTTGGCTGATATGTCACATCACGGTAGGGAAATACTCCCACACGCTTGCAATCAACATTGCATATACAAGGTGAGGTACTAATAAGGTACACTCAACGCACGAGCGATGCACACCCGAGCACATATAAAAGCTGCTAAACTAAACGAACCTCATCTTTCAGGGACTTGATGATAGCTGTATCGATTAATCCTTTTTGCTCCATGTTTAACAGGGTGGATGAAATAATAATATATATATTTTTTCTTTACAAGTTTTACTTGTTGAGAGAAAAAAGGCAATGCATAATTTTGGCATCTACTTCTCTAAGGAAGAGAGCTTGCATTATCGCTCTGCTTAGCAGGCGCTTTGCAGTTAGGCAAAAAAAATTGGCAAATAAATGACCAAATGAATGACCAAATAAATATACTGTTCCAAGTACGCCAAATTTGTGAATAAATAATACGCTCATACGGATATATATATTTATGTACATATATTTTATGTATATTATGTATGCATACATAAATGGTATATAAAGCATAAAACATATATCAGCGCATCAAGCTTGGCAATTATATCTTCGGAGGCAGTTCCTACTGGTTGATTTTTTCATAACATCTCTTTGATAAAATTAATACTTTAAATTTTACAAAAAAAATAAATAAAAAAAAAAAAAGAAAGAATGAGAAAACGGCAAATTAGGACTTAATAGACTCATGATAAGTATAATTCATTTTCCGCATGTACAATTAGGCGAATAAATGTAAATTTTTTTTTTTTATATGTAAAAAAATTGCAAAATGTTTATTTATTATATATAAAAACGTTCTCCTCGTATGGATAATAAAACGTATAATAAATATTTACTAATCCTTATTTCTAAGTTAATAAAATTTGCAATACATAATCGCGCGAATATAAAAATACGTATAACATTACCATATCGCATGTAAAATAATGTACCAAATAGTAGTAGCAGTGTAGTAGTATAGTAGCACTTCTTCCCTTTATGCGCAGTTTTTTTTTTTTTTTTTTGCAAAATATGCACCAAAAAAATAAATTATCTAATTATCCTTTTAACCTTTAATTTAATTTTTTTTTTTTTTTTTTTTTTTATAGGCTGTTTGTTGTGGATTGGTGCGCATTACTGAACAAATTTTAGTGCCGCTAAAAATGCAAATTTGTAAAGCATATACTACATGTAATAATAATATGCTACTTATTTACATGCACCGCTTTCGCTAAATTTACGCTTAAAAAATTTTGCTCTTTTTAAATAACTTTATGCGGCTTGAATGCGAGTTATATAATAGTATATGATGTACTCAGAAGATAAATTAAAATGCATATAATTTTTTCTTAGAATTTTGTAAAAATTAGAAATGCATATGCTATTTACCGCGTTTTAAAATGTAAGGCAATAATGAGCAATGGGGACTCGGTCGCGGAGCGGGTCTACGCGAGATGCGAAGAAAACGCACATTTAAAAAAACGAAACGTAGCTATTCATGGAGGTGGGAATAACATTTCTACCCAAAAGTTATTTATTTTATTCATCCATTTGACTGATTGATTGATTGCAAAAAAGAGACAATAGGCGTTTAAAACTCTTGAATGCAGGAAAAAAAAGAAAAGTCATAAAAAAACACATTGTATATTTATCAGCCCATTTATTTCAATTATGGACTGAATTTTACATTTTACTTCAAAAAAGGATGAGTAAAAACAACAATGCAATGTGCACAATTGCTCGTTACATTAGCAGTGCGCATAATAAATTAAGCTATAAAAGGAAGAAATGCGCACATAATGATATTTTCGCATATTTGTTTATCCACCTTCAGAGCTGTTGGAAGCAATACGAATAAAAATAAAAAAATTTTCTTTTTTTTCTTTTTGAAAATTATTAAAAAAAAATATGCAAAAAATATACATGTATAATAATGTAATAAAATTTACTCGTCACCCAATTAAATTAAATAAACGTACATTAAGCGTTATTATCCCATTATTGGCCATTCCTTGGAGTTATTACTTTTTCGCGCTCGAATATGGAACATAAGTTATGTATATTATAAACATATATATATATACATACATATATTTATGAATTCCTTTTCTAGGAAAAAATGCAAAAATAAAAAATTTTAAAAGGGTTTATTTATTGCGATCAAATATGAATTATCTTTACGAGCCAAATCATCATTTAAAAAAATAAAGGAGGGGTAAATTTTAAGCGAAATAAAAAGGAAAAAACAATGGAAGCATACATTAAATTCGACACAGTAAACCGTGCCTTTTTTTTACTTTCATACTTTTTGCGAGTTTTAAGAAAATAATTGAGCGCAACAAATGTGTTTTATCTTTTTCTTTCTTTCTTTTTCGCTGCGCCATATTATATGCATACACTTCGCACGATGTTTCATAAATGTTCACTAATTGGTTGATTGATTGGACAACTTAGCAAAATAGGTATGCAACTTCAAAATGAATGAAAAATGTGTCAACGAATTATATATGCAAATTAAATGCTACTCATTCATCATTTTTTTTTTTTTTGGCATCCCTTTATTATCACTCTTTTTTTTACTTTTAAGTGTCCATTTGGCCACGTAAATGCCACTTTTGTAAGGAAAGCTAAACCAGTCAAGAAGGCATATTTCGCCAAACTATTATTAATATCGTCTGTATCAAATTGTTAAAAAAAAAATTGAATGGCTAACGAGGGGAAACGTGTGCGAAACGGGTTATAATTATGAGAGTAGTTTTGGCTAGCTAGCTAGCTTTTTTTTTTTTTTTTTTTTTTTCCACCCCCTTTGGCTCGAAATGGCACTGCCTTTTTTACATGTATGGTTTGTATGTACAGTAAAAATTTCTTTTTTTTCCTTTTTGTGAAAAATTTTGTGCTTTGTGTGAACATACATGCAACGCAGCACAAAGGAGTAATTTAGCTTTTCCGACGTGCGACAATTTTAGTTTTCGCTTATTCTGACAACTGTTAAAAATACAGACGCACAGACGCACACGCTTGCAGCTTTTTAGTTAACCAGTTGTATTTCTGCATACTGCCAACGCAAGAACGCTCACTCCTCGAGCGAAAAAATTAAGCGTATACCATTAATATTAGTAACATTTAAAGTGATGCATTAATGTAGTTTTTTTTGTTTGGTATTTAATTAACGAGTCTTCCGTTTAATGGTCCCAAATTTCCCCACAGACAAAAGCAAATTTTTTTTTACAAATTGAGCGGTGCATATGCAAGTGCACACGTAGCCCTCAACTTGGTGTTAATAAAAATGTCCCCAAAAGGAAAAAAAAAAAAATCAAAAAAATGTGTGTGCAATGGAAAGCCTTCTACTTAATTATTATTTTGTAATATGAGAAAAATGCGTATTCAGCAATGGTCAAGGGGTGATACTGAATATATATGTATATATATATGACCCTTCTTTTGCCCAATTAAGTGTGCAACGTATTATATTACACATGCGCGATCACCACATACCGGCTGCATACATTGGCTAATTTCCCCCTTTTGGGGGCCCTCTGAAATACATCCATCTCCCTGCTAACCATTTAATCAACACAATTGCGGTAAACACATGCGGCGATTTAAAATTAAATTCACTAAGATGAAAAGAAATCGCAAAGTTTATATTTGTTGTAAAAAGGCATTATATAAATAAGAAATAAATGTATATATAAAAAAAAAAAAAAAAAAACACATTTTTTTCTGTCTGGCTAGGAAGTGCATATATAATATAAACATATGGCACGAAAATTTAGAAATATTTTTCACATTTTATATAACTGTTTTATTCGCGAGCAAAATTTTAAACTAACCCGCTTTCGAAACGATTAACAAGAAAACGGGTTCTTAAAATAAAAAATGTTTTCATCATAAATTTAAATACGAATAATGATCAGTTAAATTATAACTTGTGCACAGCTTGAAATGGCATTTCACTCCGAAGAAACGAAAGTTTCGTGCAAATAACTACGCCATTCGTTATTTACATACATGTATTCGCAAACAGACGTGCTTACATGCATATAAATGTGCGCAATGTTAATTTGTATTCTTCCTTACTTGCGCTGTTTAGCGATTTCTTCTGTCTACACCAAATTGCGTTTAACCCGATTAGTGTTTACTCTCTATTTTTACAAAACTTTCTTCAAATATAAAATGATGCAAATTTATATTCCTTCGAAGCTTTCCAGATCACAATAATATGAAAAATCGGCTACCTACAATGTTTTGCCTGTGCTGCATCTGGCATGCCCACATGTTGTACGAAGCACAAAAGTACTACTCCCTTTTTTGTGGTTGATTCTGCTCCATTTCACCAAATTGGTTTGCCAAGTTTGAATATTTTCCTGCTACCTAAACATGGAGCTTAATTACAGCACCACAGATAGATAACGACAAATAGAGCCCTACTAATTTCAAAGACTTCATCGACATATGATGCGACTTCCAACTGGCATTCATCCCCTACGCATTTGCTTCCCGATCACCGTTGCACAACGCGCTGTCCTCTTGCACATGCATAAATATGTATAAAAAATGGGACTTCAATTTGGCTATTCAGTTTATCTTCCCTTCTGTGGCTATCTTCTGTTCGCTTAAATGGTGAAAGAATTACATTTAGGCTCAATTGTGACTTATATTACGTTGTATATACAAAAGGGAGAGTCTTCCACATGTACATACACCCAACGTAAGCTCTCGGTGTGTCGGCTTAATCTAGAGGGTCTCCACTTTCGAGCGAATTAAAGACCAGCTAGATATACAAACACTTATGCGCATGCAGATCGACCTAGTCTTCTTGATCGTCCTCCCCACCTTAAACATCCATCATACACATTCTAAGACATGCGTGAGGACCTATCATCCTCGGAATCGCCGCCATAGGAAGACCCCTGTCGTCCTCCATATAATGTTCCGCTTTCAGTTCTAAAATCACTTACGCTTTCACTTCCGTAATCAGTTCCACTTTCGGTTCTGAAATCACTTACGCTCTCACTTCCATAATCAGTTCCACTTTCAGTTGTGAAATCACTTATGCTTTCACTTCCAAAATCAGTTCCAAATTCGCTGCCGAATTGCTCTCTGTAGTTAGCTCCGTATGGTCCTCTGTGGTCAGCTAGCGAGTTTCTCCACCTTCTTCTCCTTTCTTCCTTCTCGGAACCGAACAGTGATTTAATAGGAGTTAACTGCGCGAA
This sequence comes from Plasmodium vivax, assembly GCF_000002415.2. Taxonomy (NCBI): domain Eukaryota; phylum Apicomplexa; class Aconoidasida; order Haemosporida; family Plasmodiidae; genus Plasmodium; species Plasmodium vivax. Next base: position 87,773 of record NC_009907.1, read on the forward strand.
GGGGAAAGAAGAAACAGGAAAAAAATATTTATGCACGGTTCATGCAAATTTGTCATTAAGAAAACGTAGGAGTAATACGAAAATAGGATTATATAAATTGGTGAGTACACACAACGGTTTGTTAAAAAAAAAAAAGAAAATTTTCTCCACTCACCTTATACAAAATGAAGAAAAACATAAGCGATCCCAACACAGAAAAGGAAATCGTCAAATAATTGTTAAATGATGATATAACTCCTGGCTTGGGTTTCGCGAAAAAACTTTCAATAGGGCGACTACCATACTCCCTTTGATGCACCTTGCACTGGAGCCTATGTCCAAAGATACCCTCTCCATATTTTTCGATAAGAATCTTCCTATATTCAATAGCAGGGTACAACACACTCGCATATTTATCTTCAAATTCTTTGAATAAATTACATATGTTATTGGGTCTAGTTTCTGCTGGCCAGTGAGCAGAACAAACTTCCGAGCTGTAAACTTTATATATATCAAGACAATCGTTAATGAAATGGCAATATGATGGATACTTATCATCATGATTAGCATCAATTAGGGTTTTAATATCTCCAATATTTTCCAATAAATAATGCAATTTCATTACGTTTCTTAATCTCTCATTGCTCTTATTTAAAACTTCTGCATTTCCAAGGATTGGTGTAACATTTTTATTAATTAAATATTCAATTGAGCTAACAAATTTTTCCAAATTCCAATTTGTAAATACGTTCAGGTCTGTCTGCTTTTTATATGACCACTCGATAAAATCAGACCATATGTCATGATTTTTAAATAAATCTTCACCCCTACGATTAATATTTTCCAAAAAACCAAAAAAAGTGGGACAAAGTTCTTTATCAAGTTTATTAGCTCCTGCTACACTACTCAGTTGTTCACATATTAATTTGTAATTAGTTGCATAGTTTTTATCTAAATTATGGTTTTTACTATAATTAGGCCAATTTGCCATAAGATTTCCATACTGAAAAAAAAAAAAAAAAAAAAAAATTATAATTGTAATTGTAAAAATGAAAAAAAATTTACTTCTTTTTTCAATGCATAATTAAAACATTCTAATAATAATCAATGTAATATAGTCTTAATAAAAAAATATATATATACATATATATATTTACATACGTATATATATGCGTACCTCATGTTTCAGCTCCTCACGAATTTTTTGCAGCTTATTTGTTTCCATTTTAAATTCGTATAATCATAAAATGTATAAGGACTAAATTTCATGTTACATAACAAAGCCGAAGGCGCATAATTTTGGGGAAAATTATGTCAAACGAATATTAATTTAAAAAAATAAAAAAATATGAATAATTAATGTATTTTTTCAAAGCAAGAATTGTTCCTTAATTATATGCTCTTAAATAATAATGCTAATCTATTAGGAATAATATATCAAGTGAATATTTTAAATTTAAAAAAAATAAAATTAAAAAAAAAAAGAAAGCGCAATAAAAAAAATAAAGTGTTACAGTAAATTGCGGCGCACTAAAAAATAACTACATATGACTAATTGTGCGTGAATAATGAAAAATATTTTTTTTCAAAATTGGAATATTCTGAAACGATAAAAATTTACTCAATGTAAATTTTATGCCTACGCGTACAAGCGATATATATGCGCATGCCGTTTGCAATTCCATCCCTATTTTACAAAATAAAGCGCAAGTTGGCAAAAAAATGATAAATAATATACAAATAAATATGCAAAAAAATATGCAAATAATATGCAAATATATATGCCTATATTTGTACATACATAACTGCAAAGTGCATATAATTTTTCGTTCCATTTATTTACGTAAATAATTATCCTTTTTATCCCCTTAAATAATACGCTGTTCAGTGGGCGCGAGGCGGTAAAATAAAACTCTTGCAATTCTTAAATTCGTAAAAATTATACAATTATAGATTTTTTTTCTCTTTTTAAAATTTACTCCTGTTTTGCTTTTTATCATTTAAATGAATATGTCTAAAAAAAAAAGTAATAAAATTCTTTTATTTGGTCATTTCTACATTTCAGGAAAAAAGTACATAATTTTGTTGCTAACGGAAAAATCGCCCAGGAATATTTTACAAGGGCGATTTTGGGAGAGGTGGCGAGTAGCTGAAAAATTGTGTTAAGCGGGCAGACGCATCATGGGTCACGCGAAATAAATCGACCATCGCCCGTGTGACCTATAGCCCGTACGCATTATAAATATATGCGTACATGTATATATGCAAAATTCATATGTACGCAATGCTAAGCATATTTGTCCGCGCGTTCCTCATTTTACGCGATTACCCATCGCTGCATTATTTTTTGGCAATAAAGTATAAAGGAACGCACCGCTCGATCGGAAAACGGACGGTCTGCTTATCATTCCATTTGAAAGGTTAGGAAAAATAAAAAGTTCCCTTCCCGAATTGGGAATTGCATTACATGTATATGCGCGAATATTTATTTTTACTTAGCAATACGGGCATGACTGCCTATCGCTTAGCAGTAGCGTTTATTGTGAACTGCGCTTTGCTAAAATGCGCAAAGAAATGGACATGCGCGCTGTGTATTTTTTATTGTAAAAATTGAAAAAAATGAAAAAAATGAAAAAAATGCAAAAATATGTTTGTATCAAATTTAACTTCTTTGATGCAATAATGAACGAAAATGCGTTTGGACAATTTGGCACATTTAACCCTTAAAGAGTATTTTTCCTTATCCCAAGCTTTCCATTTTTTTGCGGAAAGTTATTCAAAGGACTCGCTTCAGTGCGTCAAAAAGGAAAGGTGAAAAGTTCAATAAAAATGGAAGGAACTAATTTTAATTTTTTTCGTTTAACTTTCCACACGGTAAAAAAAAGTTGCTCGCTGAGAAAAAACGTTTCACCAATCCGTCATATTGGTATTGCTATTTTGTTATTATTTTTTTTTTTTATCCCCCTCTTTGACATGCGACTGCGGATTCGCCGCTTAACATATTTTAATTAACCCCCCAGTGAAGCAAAACAAAAATGGAATAAATCATCCAACAGTTTTTTCCCCTTCTATGTACATACCAAACCCACGGTCCATTTTAATTCTTCTTCCCGCAAAATGGGGAATACTTCATCCCATTCATCACCTCCGTGTGTGCGCGGGTGCCGCTGGCCGATCTCCTCACGTAAATAAAATGAACTGCATATTTGCTTTTCAGTAGCAGATTTCTACGCTGCTACACTTGTACATACACCCACCATTAGAGTTTATTAACCAAAGTGAAACCAGACCGGTGGGCTATAACCTACTGCACACAGACCCCCACCAACACTGCATGCGGGGCGAATAAAATCTGTGAACATGCTTAATGGGCACTGGGATTTGCTATGTTTAAAAAAGTTTTTCCAACTTATTAATTACTAAAAATTGTTAAGCATGAAAAAGGACGGCGCATCATCACATGTGCAAAATGTAGTCCGCTTTAATTTATCAGTAAAACTGAACAGGTAAAAAAAAAGCGGGCGTGGAAGAAGGAAGGAAGAGTGAATAAATAAATGGATAAAAAATGAATAAAAAAATGAATAAAAAATGAATAAAAAATGAATAAATATATGAATAAAAAATGATTAAAAAATGAAATAAATGAATAAAAAATTAATGAATGAATAAATAAATGAATAAATAAATGAATAAATGCACTGCATGCGTTTCGCATAAACACCCTCTGCGTGCAAAAATGAGTAAAAAAAATTATCCAAAAAGCAGGCGTACACGCGTGGGTGGGCCTTTTCGCGGGCCAAAAAGCACCGCAAGCGCAGGTTCCATCAGGGGGGGGCCTATCATTCGGGCGCACAGTCAGCCCAACACACGCACGTGGACACATACATATATGGAAATATACATGTACGAAAATTTAGCTGTACGAAAATGTAAACATACGCATATGCGTAACTTATAGGGGGGGTTACACTTAAAAATGTTTAACGCGCAAATGGCTAGCAGCAGATTGGAACAAATGAGCAGGTCAATGCAAAGTACTCCTACAGCAAGCAAAAATGAAAATAAATTGAGGGGGACTCCCCGGGAATCGTTTTCCATCTCGCACTGCATTCATTAACATTAAACTCGAAATTAAATTGGCGCGTACGCTCTGTTCAAATGTAGGACACATATATAACACTGTTTTTTCTTAAAATCGAGAGGAATACATTTTTAAGTTGCGCCACGTGTATGTAATGTTGCTCACGCACACTGCGCAGCTAGCCATTGAGTCATGCCAAATCAAGAGCGTACACTTTGCGCGATTTTTCTTCAACATAAATATAATGTACTTCGATTGGGGGAAGCTATTATTTTGTTTTGTTTTGTTTTGTTTTATTTTTTTATTTTATTTTTTTTTTTTCTTCTGTTTATACATATAAACGTGTCGCCACCCGCCCGTGCAGGAACACCTGTTAGCACTTCTTCGCAATCTAACACGTCACTCTGTCGAGGGGCTATCGATTAAAAACATGCACATCGAAATGCGCACATTACAATGACGGAGGCCACACAAAAAAGGCATGTGCATATGTGTATACGTGAGTGCGCGTGGGGGGTAGCTTATATGGGGAAAACATAAACTATCAAAATGGTTCGAGAAAATGGGCAAATAGGCAGTTGGCATGGCGCCCCTGTGATTGTTCTATCAGTCTTCGCGATGTGCCACACTCCCCGCTTCCATGTGTAATAAAATTGGCTTAACGAATTTCCCGGGTTGAGTTAAAATAAACGGTAATAAAAGTGGATATAGTTACTCTGCTATGCATGTATGTAGGCAGCTGTCATAACATTCGCATCGCCTCGCACTGGCATGCGTCTTTTTTCAGCGTTTTGCCAGTGGGTTGTTATCTAATATGCGTTTATCTTTTTCCTTTTTTTCACAACCTAGTGCGCTCTCCTCGCCGCTTCCATTTCATGCTTCACCGCTTTGCACTTCCAAATCGTTCGACGATTTTTTTCGAATCGCCCCCACGTAAACCGCTCATGCGAAAAATAAACACTTTTTAACATTCGACCCATTCAACAAGTTTTGCAGCAAAAAATTACGATAGCGCAGTGAAAAATAAAGCCGTATCTTCACACACTACACACAGCTAGCCAAATTAATAATATCTAGGAATTGGGTGGGTAAATACATATGAGTCGTTATCCGAACTTACGGATTCGCTATCATCAGAAAAACTACTGAGGGTAGAAAACGATCCGTGGTAATCCCTATCCATATTTCTCCATACTCTTCTCGTGTTTCTGCGTCCTTCCGATTGGAATCTCAAACCAAGAGGAGTAAACTGCGGAAAGGGGGAAAAAAGGAAAAATAGTACAAATGGATGCATTCGGTGCATAGGCAGCTTTGTTCTCCCATTTGTGCAGGGGAAACATTTGGGTTGAGGTGAAAAGGGGCGGCACAGTTTCGCTCATAAAAAGTATATCAGAGAAGCCGCTCCAAATGAGGAACACCCCGTTAGCGCCCCCTCACTCACCTTATACAAAATGAGCACAACCAGGTACACCGCAAACATGGCGAAACCTCCAGTGACCAAAGATCCAAACGTGCTAAATTCATCAGAGTTACTTTTATAAATGCTGAAGAATGGGGTATAATATAAAGACTCGCTTACGTCACATCTGACTCGAGCTGATTCTGGGTTCTTCAAAAGCGACGACATTTTATTGTGTTTCTTTAAGGGTTCATAAAGACGATATTCATATTTATCCAAAAATTCTCCTAACTGGTTACAAACAGTACTTCCAGTAAAATTTACGGGGGTTCCTTTTGGACAATATTTTTTTTTTAAATCTCGAAAAATATGAAGACACTCATTAACAAATTGGCAGGCATCTTTGTATAATGGACCCTCTTGGTTCTCTAATAACTTTTGAATGTTCCCAGAATTTCTTCCAAAATAATATAATTTCAGTAGATCCTTTAAACTTGACGTATCATATAAAATGTCATTTAATTTTTCATTTTGCCTATAAGTGCCTGCAAGCACACTTTTAAATGGCTCCTTAAATTTGCTTAAATCACGTTTATGTAAATAATTATAGTAACCGTTATTGTCGTAATACCATCTCAAAAAATTCATCCATACTTCGTGTTTAAAAGCTCTACCTCCTTCTTTTGTATCAATTGTATTATATGAACCTAAAAAGGTAATAAAAATAACATTTACATTTTTTTTTTTTTTTTTTGTTCACATTGTAATGATACTTGGTCTATACAGCTACATTAAAGACATATTTTTATAAATCCTCACTTCCATCATCCTGAGGATCACTATATTGAGGCCATATGTTCATAAATTTATACTATAGGGAAAAAAGAAATAATATATATATTGTGTGCAAAAGTATATGTGAATAATTTTTTATGATGGCAATTTCTGTGTATTCGTTTTTTTAAAGCAACAGGAATAATCAAAATAGAAAAGAGAAATTACTTCTTCTTTTAATTCATTAATGGGAGAAGTCATTCTGTTTTGCGATAGATTGTTAAAGAGAAATTATATCAAGTCCTAATTATTATTATAATGTACGATAATATTTATGGAGAAGTTCAGAAAAGGATGATGAAATCTCCTCCGTCTTGATGTTCAAAAATGTTAAAATGGTAAAAGTAAATTTTTTTTAAATTGCTAACTTGTGTGACGTAAAATTGAGGATTTAATCACTTGGCTAAATAAAGAAAAAGAAACTGTTTGCGACGATGATATTTTAAGTAAAAATTGTTAATTACGCGAAAAAAATAAATAAATAAAAATAAAGTAAAATATAGCAAAATATAGCAAAATATAGCAAAATATGGTAAAATAAAATTTAGCAAAATATAGCAAAATAAAGTAAAAAAATGGGAATTGCTACTAACACTCGAAATAGTTATTATTATGTACGCAAAAGTGCTGACACGATATGATGGTCAATTAATTTTATTTTTTTTTCCTTCCGATGAACAGTTAAAAAGTTATTCCTTTTCTCTTGGCATATTTTTCTTTCATTATTTTGCCCAAATCGACGCATTTGCAATTATCAAAAAAATGGCAAATAAGTGGGATAACACTATATATTACTAAATTTCTGCCGCGTAAAATGGAACAATTTTTCTGCTAATTAAATTATTTTACGTGTCGAAAGGAAAGAAATGCAAATAATAAATAATAAATAATCAAAAATTGCAATCTGATAAAAACTTTCTTTTTTTTAATTATTCTAATATGCTAATGTATATCTCCCCCTTTAGGAAGACTGCGAAATTCCATTTTGCTAATCAGCACAATAGCCCGCAGCATAATAAACAAATACACAAATATGTTTCATTTTCTTCGCCAAAAAATTGCCATAAACACGTAAATAAATCGTTTTGTTCAGATTTACCTATTTAAAAATAAATCAAATAGACGAATTGCTTTTTCCTCTTTCCTTTTTGCATTTTTTTTTTTTTCACATTGGGGTAATTAACAAATCCAATACAATAGTGCGCTGTCATTGTTATTTATTTTCAGCAGGGCAGTGCCCGTGTCCCCTCACATGCCAAATGATAATAACCGATTAGAAAAAAAAAATTAAAAAGCGCGCAGCACAGTGTAGTGGAAAAAAAAAAAATAATAAACAAACGCAAAGGGGTGAAACGAATCAAAAGGGGAAAAGGGAAAAAATAAAGCGAGCGAATTTAACAGTAACGCGAAATGTTCGAAATGAAAAAACGCGTAGTTCCCGTTCCGCTTCCTAAAAAGTATGCAAGGAAAAAAATAGCTGTGCTGTGGAGGTTTCGCACATTTTGCAATTTTCTTAAATTTTGCAGTTTTCGCAAAGCGGTGATCGGCCAATATGCCTGACACACTGCATGACCGCAAGCGGGGCAGCCTTTTGCAAAGCGAATTTGCCATGCGAATTTGCAAAGCGAAATTGATTGGCCTTTGCTGCATATCCATATTTTTAATATACGAACAATATCTACACCCCTAAAGGCAAAAAAAACGGTTAGCGTGTGGAAAAAGGAGATCGCGTGGAACTCCCCTCTGCTAGCCATTTTTTACGAAGGCCCGATTGGACACCTCGAATTTCCCCCCTAAGGTTAACTCTACATGGAAAACGCGCTTCCGCTTTGCTCCCCCACCCCCCATACGGTTGCGCAGGTTGGCATGCATCTGCCTATTCGTATGCAAATAGGTACATAGGTATGTACGTACATAAATATGTAGATATGTAGATATACAAATATATATATATGTATGCATGCATGCATGCATGCATGCGTGTGCTTAGGTGCAACTCCTTTCCAACTGGGGCTGTGCCGCATGGCGCGTGCTCACCTAGCGGGGCGCCCAAAAAGAGCTAAAAAAGTTAAAAAAGTAAAAAAAATGTACGTTTGTGTATACATAGTGATACTGCTTGCATATCGGCGCGCCGTCCATACCGCAGGGGCTCCCTTCGCATGGCCGCAAAAGCACCCTCAATGTTTAACCCTTTGAAAAAGGCTATTCCGGTGTGATGAAATTGGCTACTTAAAGGAAGACGCGTTTGGTGGTCACCTACATAGGGAAGAACCACACCAGCTCTACGCATTTTTGGCCCCCTCTTCCCTCTCATCACATTTCAGTTGACCCAAACTAGGGGGGACCCACTTGCGAATAATAATGTAAAAAAAACTGCTTTAAAAAATAATGCCCTAATGGGAATGCTTTCCAAAAGGTTGCTAACCCCTCCGTAGACGCCCCCTTTCGGTGATATAAAAAGATTCATTTTTTCCGTAACCGCAAAAGTGAACTCCCCCAACGTGTTAGACGCGCGGAACCCCCCGTTTGGTCCACTTCGCCTCGTTCGAAATGTCCGGCGAGGCGCAACCAAAAATGGGGGACAGGACCCACGAGCGTATAGATCACTAATCTGTGCCTGTCGAAGCAAACAGCGGTGGTATATTTTCCATCACAGCCATGGTCGTCCCGCCCACTAAAGGAGAAACAGTATGCCATTTTGGAGCGACCCTTTTTTTCGTTCCAACGTTTAAAAGTGCATCAAAAAAGGGGGGGTAAAGGAGGGGAGGACCACACTATGTGTCCTGTGGCTATCTCCCCGTGAGTAACCCCCCGTGAGTAACCCCCCGTGAGTAACCCCCCGTGAGTAACCCCCCGTGAGTAACCCCCCGTGAGTAACCCCCCTTGAGTAACCCCCCGTGAGTAACCCCCCGTGAGTAACCCCCCGTGAGTAACCCCCCTTGAGTAACCCCCCGTGAGTAACCCCCTTGGACTGAGTACACTACAGAGTGGCGGTGCCTGTGGAGAAATATTTACAAACAGGACTTCCTAATACCATTTGCACCCCCAGCCTTTTTTAAAAATTAACTCATCACATGAGGAAGGAAGAACGATTGAGCATACGTGTTGGGCTAATGGGTGCACCCCTTTTTTCCCTATAACGTGGGAATCTTTCGAGCAGTATTTTATGCCTTCCTACCGCTTCACAAATTTGTTGCATGTTATTGGGATGTATGTGAAGGGGGGGGGCACATCACTGTCCAGATGAACGACAAATCAACGTGTATCCCCCACCCTAAAAAGGGAGTTACTGAAACGTGGGAAGAGCAAATTGCATAGCCACTTGGGGCACGCTTAAAAAGGTTAGGAAAAAATTTCATTGGGAGGGCGGCCAACGTGCCTTTTCACGCTTAACCAACAGGCAGAATGGCCATCCTACCAGGATAGAAAAAAAAGAAATGAGTCACCTCCTCAGGATGAGCATATCGGATGACTGTCATGTAAGGGGAAACGTCCGCGGAGTGTCTCCCACGAATTAATCTGCCGTTATTAAAAATGCTCTAAGAGCGAAATAGGACAGCTCTGGTTTCCCCCCTCCATTATAAAACTTACATCACAAGTTAGGGGCAGCTCTCCCGTCAGCTTCGAACCAGATTGAAAAAAAAAATTCTCCTTTCCTGTTTGTTGAGCTATTTCTAATTAAGTGGAATTAACTGCCCCACCCCATTTTGTAACCGTCTTTATGGGATAAAAATAGACAAAACAAGGCCACTTCGCAAAAAGGGGGGGAAAAATAGACGCCCCATTGTCCAACCTGATTGCTCGTTTTTTTTTAATTTTATTTTAATTTTTTTTTAATTTTTATTAATTTTTTTTAATTTTTTTATTAATTTTTTTATTAACTTTTTTATTAATTTTTTTTTTTTTTTTTATTAATTTTTTTATTAATTTTTTTATTAATTTTTTTTTTTTTTTTTCGCGATTGGCCATTATACCAAACGCCTTATTTTCACCTTCGCTTCTCCACCCTTGCGCGTCCTACTTTAGCAGAACAAATGGTCTGCGTCTACTTCCTTCCATTGCAACCCTTTTTTAACGTTCCGATTTTTCGTCCTTTTTTTTCCGAACATGTTGGCGGGTAGATCACCACTGGGGGGAAATATCAGAACAAAATGGTTGCAGTGGCGACTTTTTTTTTTTTTTTTTTTTTTTTTTTGTCGAAATGGGAGACAATTTTGGGGCAATTTTTGGACAACCCTCGGACAATTTTAGACAACTCTTGCATGTCTTTTCCTAATCGGGTGTCCTAAAACGTACATTTCGTGTTTCTATGGGAAGGTTTTTTTTTTGTCTTTTCGCGTTTTCTTCTGTTTACTTGCATAATTTTTGTGATTTTATTTTTTTGCGTTTTTCCCCATTTTGCGCCATTTTATTTGCCTATTTATTTGCCCATTTCTTTGCCCGTTTGCATCTTTACATGCTTGTCTCTTCTCCCCTATGGTGAGAAACCACCCCGACCCCGCTCTCCGCTTTGTTACAGTTGCATGTCCTCCCATCTCAACTAATGCAGAAAGAAAAATACGCATATTTTTAAAACGTGGAAACGGTAATGCAAAAATTGCATCCATGTAGAAGAAATATTCCCAAAAAAAAAAAAAAAAAAAAAAAAAAAAAGGCACAGCAGAAATTGCTTTATTAATTTATTCAGAAAAAAAATATCTCCACGTACGCGTGCTGTTATTTACCATTTTAATTTTTTCCTAAACAGTTCATGAGAGTATTTTTTCCAGCAAAGTAGAAAAATAATAAATAAATAAATAAATAAATAAATAAAATTAATAAAATTAATAAAATAAATAAGTAAAATAGTTAAGCAAATAAATAGTTAAAAAAACAAAGCAAATACCTAACCAAATAAGCGGTTGATCAAACAGCTAATCAAACAGCTAACCAAACAGCCAATCAAACAGTCAATCAATAAATACCTAGCCGAACAAAATGAACATGCTAGCGCGCCCCATCATAACCCTGGCGGCCCTCCTCCTCGCCGAGAACTGGCGCTACGCCGACCAAAATGTAAGGCCCAGCGCATCCCGCAAATGAGACACGTGTCTATGCGCGCGGATGAGTAGTCTGTCCACTCCAGGCTACCGCCCCCCTTAAACCTCGAGTCTACCGCGCCCCCCCTTAAACCTCGAGCCTACCGCTCCCCCCCCCCGATGCAGGCCGCCTCCCTCGCCTCCCCCCACAGCAGAATGCTAAAAGGAGAGTCGCAAGTGATTGATAAACGCAGACGCGAACCAGCGGATGAAAAATTTTCCATCGATTTCGCAGGAGATCAACTCTTCACCAGCGTCAAAAACTGGTATGACGAATACAACGTCGAAGACGGATCCGCCAACGTCACTTTCGGCAGCATCGAAAAAAATATGGACTCATTTGCCGACGAATATAAAAAATTTACCACCGATGATTTTAAAGAGATAAAAAATAAAAAGGAGTTTAAAAAAATATACGACTCCTATAGTGAAGAAGAGAACCACGATGGCCGCGACCGGGCGGGCAACCGCAGGAACCCCCGAAGGGTTCACCGCAGGGGTGAAGGCCGTCAGGATTACGACCGTGAGGATTACGACCGTGAGGATGACGAACGTCAGGATTACGACCGTGAGGATGACGAACGTCAGGATTACGACCGTGAGGATGACGACCGTAAAAATTACGACCGTAAAAATTACGACCGTGAGGATGACGACCGTAAGGATTACGACCGTAAAAATTACGATCGTCAGGATGAAGACGACGACTACGATCAGAGGAGGAGACGCTACCCCTCTCGCCGCGGCGCCAACGAAAGGAGAGGAGACAACTCTGCCTACTACCGCGACGAGAAGAAGAACCAGTCCTACTACGACAGGGATGAGAAGAAGAGCCAGTCCTACTACGACAGAGACGATAAGAAGTCCCCATCTTACTACGACAGGGATGAGAAGAAGAACCAATCCTACTACGACCGAGACGATAAGAAGAACCAATCATATTACGATAGGGATGATAAGAAATCCCCATCTTACTACGACCGAGACGATAAGAAGAACCAATCCTACTACGATAGGGATGGGAAGAAGAACCAATCCTACTACGACCTATATGACCAGAAGAAGTCCCAGTCCTCCTACTACGACCGAGAGGAAGACGAAGAGAGATATACCAAGCGAACCAGAGAAGCCGTAAAGGGAGATAACGTCAGAAACAGAATGGAAGAGCTAAAGAACATGAATAGCTACGAAGCGCAGATGTGCGCAAATCGCTCCTCCGATATGCTCCAAAGAGGAAACAACTTCCAAACAGGAAACAACTTCCAAAGGGGAAACAATTTCCAAAAGGATAATATGCCAATTCCTCAACAGAGGAGACAGTCATTTGGAGACACTGCAAGTCAATACAGCAATAAAAAAAAATCGTCCAACCCGATAAAAAACTTCTTCCAAAGAATCGACAGGAAAGTCGAAAAGGAGTTGCTTCGCTCTATGTACCCTCAGATAACTGGCGATAATAATCACTCCCAAAAAAATAAATCCTTCTCTGGAAAATTAAAAAGTGCTTTCTCCAGGTTCAAAATTTTCACTCCAGTTTTAGGTATCGTTATATCTGCAATAATAATGACGGCGGAAGGTTATGAGTTTGCCCCTCTTTTTTTCGCCATTGCCATTATCATAATAATTTACCTCACATTTAAGTTACGCAAAGTTAACAAGATGATTGAGGCTGCCTATGAAGATGAGGAAGACGAGGATGAACCCGCACCGAAGGGACTTCCAAACAGTGCCGCCATGGGGAGGGGACTTCCAAACAGCGCCGCCATGATGAGGGGAATTCCAAACGGTGGTGCCCCAATGATGAGAGGCGGCATGCCAAACGGTGGTGTCACTGTGATAAGACCCATGACAAACGGCGGCATCCCTGTGATGAGGCCCATGACCAACGGTGCTCCAATGGCGAGACCCATGGCCAACGGTGCTTCCCCTATGATGAGACCCATGCCAAACGGACAAGGAAATTCATGGGCCCCAGAAAGTAACAACCGAAGAAGATACTAAGCGGTGGGTAAGCACTTTGTGTGAAAAGTAAACCCAATGGAAAAAATCGCCACGTGCGATGTGCACCACACTATGCACTATACAATATGCACTGCAATATGCCCCACTTCTGGGGGAAATTCAAAACTGCCGCACGCCTTGCGACCGCCACATTGTTCGCCACGAATGGCCAGTACGCCTCGCAAGTGCAGTACCACCGCCCCGACCTGCTCGCATACTTCATATTCCCTTGTGATGAACAAATCGGAAAAAAAATGCTCCATCCGCTAACAATGCACCATCCGCTAACAATGCACCATCCGCTAACAATGCACCATCCGCTAATAAATGCACCACCCGCTAACAATGCACCACCCGCTAACAATGCACCACCCGCTAACAATGCATGCAACTTTTCATTTTTTTTTACTCATTTTTGCCCACATGTCACAACCGCAAGCTGCCCCTTTTCGCTCTATCGGATGGCCTTACCACATCGCAGCTGCTAACTGGCCATTTTTTGTTCTCTCAACCGTTTTTGCTATGTTTCCCTTAACAGTTTGTTTTTTCCCACAGGGCTCCATTTTAATTTGCCATTGTTTTCGTTTCACATACACCCCAACATATACGCATAAATGTTTTCACGAAAAAAAAAAAAAAAAAAACTTGACAATCTGTTTTGTGAGAAAAGCCATAACAGGAACAGCCATTTGTGAATTTAGGATCTAATTATTATTTGAGGAAGCCCCGACGGGTGTTATTGTTATCTTTTTTTTTTGAGTTTGGGGGGGGTCGTCCTGGTGGCCCGGCCCCTCTTTTCCCAGCGCGTTCGAATGGAACTCTCCCCCCATTTCCCTACACAGTGCCACCTCCCCAGCGGCCACACAAACAGCAGAAGTGTGGTAATTATTAAGCCGCGCACATCCGTTTGTATTAAGTAGCTTTTCTAAGTTCCACGCTCCCTACAATGGTAATTATCTATTCTTGTGGGTCTCTCCTTTTTGGGGTGATAGGGTGCCAAAAGAAAAGGGGGGAACCTTCCAACAGTTTCAAGGCTTCCCCACCGGATGCTCTCACAGTCTTTTCCCCCTCCCGATTTGCACAATTGGCAGTTGCAACGACAACGCCACCGCCAACCCCAACGCAACCGACCGTTCAAACTTCACCGCACCTTAATCGCTCTGGGGGGCCAAACTTGGGAAACCCCAACATGATAGGTTCTCCGGATGAGAAAAAAAAAAAAATCACCTCGCGCATCCCCTGCGCTTCCTTTAATTTGGCCACATTTCGCCACTCCCTTTTGGGAAAAAGTCATACATTTGGGTGTCACGTTGGCTGACCCCCCTTTGAAGCACCTCATCTCACTGCTCACTCAGCCCATCTCGCCGCTCACACGTAGGAAACGCTTTTCCTCGTAAAACATTTTTAACAACAGCATTTTCATATTTTCTATGAAAAAAAAGCTTTGGTTAATGAAACACTGGCATCGTTGGGCGGCACGGTTGGGGGGGAAGTACATCCGCGGGTCGGGCGGCCCACTGGAATGTACTCCTTTGCACGTAGTGAAAATGAAAAGAAAAAAAAAAAAAAACATATGCATATAAAAATGGTAAAAAAAGTAGAAGAAATGTCTCAGAAAAGTCTCAGAAAAGTCTCAGAAAAGTCTCAGAAAAATGGCGGAATGGCCGCTGCACGACCGCTGAACGACCGCAAAAAAATAAAAGCAGAATCGGGTACACTTGAACCAATTGGCAGGTCTACTCATCGCCCGGCAACCTGCCGTCCTCTGGGGGGAGCAACAATGTAATGGAAATTTTATACACACTTATGGCATACAAAAAAAAGAAAAAAAAAAGTTAATCAAAAAGGAACATTCTGCAAAAATTAATCATCCTTTGTATGCACAGCTTGGCAAAATAAACATCAACATATGTAGAAGGTAGAAAAGGGGGGAAGGGGGGAAAAAAAAAACTTCTCTTCTGTGGAGGCACTTTTTTCTAATCGATCGAACTTTTCGCGCACAAAAATAAAGCGAGACGATAAAATGGTGGAGCGGGAAAATTGCAAAACTGTTTAGCAGAGGGTGTTGAAAATCAGGGCACAGTGGAGGGAGATGATCACCTTCATGCGGGCAACTGGGTGAAAGGGCACTTTTCTCCCCTTCGATAAGGAAACGCAGTAATAACCCTTCGGCATACTCGATCGAGTGGAGGTGTGGATAGACACTCTGCTGACAGCTCGCATGGCGTCACCCCATTGGAGCGATCATCACGGGGGTGCTACGGGAACGGTTCCTATCGCCCACCTCATCATCAGTGCGGTCCCTCTAGAAGGGAAAGAGCTCCACGATAGTGCTGCGACCCCCGCCATGCTTTCTTATCCCCCCACCCCTTTGGGAAGCACCACTCCATTGCTACACGCAAAAAAATTACAGAAACATCACGCAAATGGGCCAAATTAACTCGAAGTGATGGATTTCCTAACATGGTACGCTATACCCACAGCGGAGGCCAGCATCAGCAAACGCTCAGGGCCCACTTGACTCAAAAGAAACAACCCAGCGATGAAAGAAAATAAATAAAATAAAGCATTATCATTCAGCTTGGTATACAAGGCATTTCCCAAATTGTTCTGCTGGCTAAATGAGCTATCCATTGAATTGGGGTAGCGGAAATCATTCCCCATGTTTCTAAACGCTCGGTCATTCAAGTACCTCAAGCCGTCTTCGTAGGATCTCCAGATGTTGTTGTTCCTTGGGGGTCCGTTGTTCATTACATTGGCTGAGTTAATTGGGGTGGTGAAGGGAGCAGAGGAGGAGGAGGAAAAAGGGGAGGTAAAGGGGGAGGAAAGGGGGGAGGAAGAAAATAAAGATGTCAACGGGGAGGTGAAACTCGATAAGGAGGGTGATGATCCTGAAGATGGGGAGGAGTCATCAGATCCGAATGGAGCAGTGAATGGAGATGTGAATGGCGTCGTGAAGGAGGAAGCGAAGGATGATGAGGATTGCGTTGGTGGAGGTGGAGAGTTATACTGCGAGGATCCCCTTCTATTTCCGTTTCTTCTTTGTTCGTTGTTTTCCCTAACACCGGGCGTACTCTGCGTGGACGGATTGTAGTCGCTGCTCATGTAACTCGCGCTGTTATTATAAAGTATTCTTTTGTTTCGGGGCGCCTTCGCCTCGCTGGGCGCGTCTCCCCTCCATTGGCTCTGGGGGCCCTGCGGGGAGCAAACGGGGAAAAGAGGTGGCATTAAAGCGGCAGCAGGGCGGCATTAAAGCGGCAGCAGGGCGGCATTAAAGCGGCATCAGAGCGGCATTAAAGCGGCAGCAGGGCGGCATTAAAGCGGCATCAGGGCGGCATTAAAGCGGCATTAAAGCGGCATCAGAGCGGCATTAAAGCGGCATCAGAGCGGCATCAGAGCGGCATTAAAGCGGCATCAGAGCGGCATTAAAGCGGCAGCAGGGCGGCATTAAAGCGGCATCAGGGCGGCATTAAAGCGGCATTAAAGCGGCATCAGAGCGGCATTAAAGCGGCATCAGAGCGGCATCAGAGCGGCATCAGAGCGGCACCAAAATGATATCAACGCCGCATCAACGCCGCATCAACGCCGCATCAACGCCGCATCAACGCCGCGCACCATCCCACACGAATCATTACGTTGCCACTAGACCAGTGCACGGCCAACAACAAAACGGTGAAGAGGCTATTTCTGAACAAAATTTTAAACGAGCCTTTCGCAGCTCCTCCGCTCTGGATGTCACTACAGTCGGCCTCCCAGGTGGAAGCACTTCCGTCGTTCGACTGGCTGCCTCGTTGGAAGTTCACTCTCTTGCCACTGGCACTACTGCTGCTCAGGTTAGACATTTTCAAAAAAAAAAAAAAAAAAAAAAAAAAAAAAAAATTCCTATTTTGTTATAAATGACTTATTGCTTTTCGGAAGAAAGGGTGCCTAAAAAAAGGGAGAAGAAAAAAAAATAGCGAAGGTAAGCAAATAACAACGGGGGTGTCATGCGCCAAGCATCGGGACCACCACATGCCCATTGGCACATAAAGCAATCGTGGCTACAACTCCTTTCTACAACGCAGATGCGTTTACTATTCACCGAGCAGAAGGCACTCTGCACGTATGCCGCACTCTCACATGTATATGCAATATACATGCTGGGAAGAACGGTACAAAATGTCGAAACAGCAGGTAAGCGAACTATGCAGATGGGCGAAACGCGGACTAGAGGAAACGCTCGAAAGGGGAATTATTTATCCTCCTCCATGAAATGCTCTTCGCACGAGCATGTACGTGGGGTAGATACGTCCCTCAAAAGCAGCACCGCGAAGAAGCAAAACCGCGAAGAAGCAAAACCGCGCTGAAGTGAACCGCGCTGAAGTGAACCGCGCTGAAGTGAACCGCGCAGAAGTGAACCGCGCTGTAGTGAACCGCGCTGAAGTGAACCGCGCAGAAGTGAACCGCGCAGAAGTGAACCGCGCAGAAGTGAACCGCGCTGAAGTGAACCGCGCTGAAGTGAACCGCGCTGAAGTGAACCGCGCTGAAGTGAACCGCGCTGAAGTGAACCGCGCAGAAGTGAACCGCTTTGAAGTAGCGCAAAATCGATCGAGCCCAGAGCTACTCAAAACAAACGAAGTTCTTACCTTAGCACTTAGGTTTTTATTAGGCATGCAAAAAAAATACTCGGCCGAAAAATTTTAGATAATAAAATTTTCTTTCCTTCCAAGGGGGGAATTTATATACAAGGATGCATACATATAAATGTTATTTTAATTAGTCCTGGTTTTATCATCAGAAAAAAGAAAAAAAAAAAAAAAAAAAAACCTACGAGTTAATTCTTCGCGTACGTACTAGGGTATATATGCTTATCTAAAAATGAAAACACGCGTGTATATATTATATAGACAAATCTGGAGCGCAGCGCATAAGTTTTTTCTTTATATGACGCGTTACTGCTCAGTCGTAGTAGCATTATGTATGCTTCCCTGTATGTAGTGGTAGAAACGACTGCTTTTTTCAAAACAGCAATGAGGAGTCAACCCACCAATCAGTCGTATGCCTGGCGACTCCTCTCCTCCTCAATAATTTTACAAAAAATAATGAGCGAACCGAACCAGGCGCGAACGACGGGCACTTAAAAGACGCACGTTTTGTAGGCGCTGTACCCGGTGCAGTAGCGTTTGAAATTGCCGGCAGTATACGCGCAGAGGAGATGGGTTGGCCCCGCGGATCAGTGCATAGAAAAAAAAACGTACCAAAAAAATAAAGCAGTTTAATAAAAAAAATGCCCAATAATGCCTATCTCCCCCGGAGAGTTTTATCCCCCATGGGGCGTATTATTTTTCCTCCCTTTGTCCCATTTTTACCCGCTGGGCCTTTGCGAGGATTGCTCAATCGCCCCCTTTTCCTATACATGCCAAGAAGGTAAACGTGGCAATGATTAAACATATAAAATATAGGAGGGGAAGTGTTAGCAAAAAAAAAAAACCCATCCGTGAACTTGGCCACTGGGCACCAATCACTGAAGTAATTTTTTCCCCCTCCACTTTGTGCTATAAAATAAGCATACAATATCTTTGCCTCCAAAAATTATACTTTTAATTTGCTCTTTTGTTTTTTTTTGTTTTTTTTTGTTTTTTTTTGTTTTTTTTTTCACCTGTCCGCCCCTCCATCTGCAAACCGAACTAATCATACGCTATACGTTGCATTTTAGAAAATTGCGATGGCTATGGCGAGACATGAGGGGACACCTTACGCCGCTATTCTGTGCTCATTAAATTGGGTGAGACGTAAAAAAAAAAATAAAATAAAATAAAAAAAAATAACCCTTTTTGCGTGCAGACCCAATCCGCCTTTTTTTTAGCGTATCAAAAGGGGGGAAAAAAGGCTTCTTCTAAACTGCTGAACAATTCTAGTTGTGTCTCTCCAGGGGGGCACTCCACAGAGACTGGCTAAACAGTCGCTAAACAGCAGCTAAATCGCCGCTAAAAACGGGTGCAATTTTTTGCCGATAAATTCGCCCCCAATTAACGCGAGAGCTACCCCAATGAGGGACCCACCAATGGTGCAAAAATGGTGCATTCCTGTTAGCCATTGGAGAAGCTGCTTCCCCGTGTCATGGGAAAAAAGAGACACTTAACCGCTCACTCGGTGCACTTCTCCCAGCTTGGCAAATTTATACACCCTGGAACTGCACCACGGCGTGCGAAGGACTAGGCCTCATCAGAAACAAGGCCGCCTCTCAACACGCATACGATTAGACGTGGGGAGAAGGAACCCACGTTGAACTGCTTAACGTAATGCACCCCTTAACGCATAAGCAGCGTGGTAGGGAAAAGTTACCCCTCACAAGAAGGCGTTTCGTCCGGTTTCCCTTTTCCCTTTAATTTCTTCCATCCCGTGCTGGCACTAACGCTCCGGATGGTTGCATCCCTCGAATGGGTTACTGCTTTCTATTAACCCCTTTTTACAGTTCCATTGCGCGTAAAAAATAAAAAAAAAAAAGACAAAAATGATCGTTTTACGTCAACCCAATCGGGGAAAATCCCCCTTGCAGTGCAAAAAGAAAAGATGAACGGGCTTAACTTCCTTCCTCTGTTGAATGCAGTGGAAATGTTTTCCTTTCTTTTCCCACTTTGCGGTCTACCCCTCCTTTCCAGCCTGTACAGGCAACAATTGGCATTACGCCCAAATAGGCGTTCCTCTTCATGCGCCCCGAAATGCATCGCCAGTTGGAGCGCCCCACTGGTGTAGCTTTCACCACCCATGCGGAGGAGAAGTACGTGAGAGAAATTCTTTCTAACCAAATAAAAAATGTTAAGCAGAGAAACTGATCTTTCTTTTTTTTTTTTTTTTTTTTCCTGTTTGCCTCCCCTTCTTTATTTCGAAAAGGCGCAGGACAGAAGTTACCACAAGTTGGGAAAAATAAAATGCGGAAAAGGAAAAAACCCGTTCGATTGAGAATTAATTTTTTTTAAAAGCGTGTTAAGCTGTAATGGGTAACCCCCCATCGAAGGGGAGTTCGACTGAGGTTGCGACGCGGACATGATTGCAACTTCCAAATGCTTCAAATTTTAGGGTAATAAAAAACGCGCGGGGAGGAAATACCAAAAAAATTAGAAAAAAATAGCAAAAACGTATCGCATAAGTTTTTTTGCAAAATATTCAATTGGAAGGGAGAGGGCAGCGTTGCAAAGGCGCTAATAAAAAAATTGCGGCATTTTTTTTTTTTCGTAAGCTTCCCCTGCGAACGGGGATTTGTACCATCGTGCGTGGGCATAACATTACTACTGGTGGGGGTGGGTTGCCGACTGTACATGCAAGCATGCAAGGCACAACACAAGCACATGGTGCCGCCATCCATATGCAGTCGTTTTTTCCCTTGCTCTGCCTTTCGCCTTTGGCCCTTCCCCTTTCAGTCTAACTGCACAATAAAGGCATTTTAAAAAAGCGCAAAGAGGGCACCTTCACAGAGGCATGCATTAAACATACATGTATTTATATGCGCACAAAAAATAACATTAAGACGTTCCTTCGGATGTTTTCAAGAAAAATGGACTAAGAGCGGAAGAGTTAAACCTAACCTATTTGTTTTTTTTTTTAATAAACCTACAGTACAACAAATGAATTATTTTTATCTTCCCGTATACTTTTTTTTTTCATTCTGTATGCTCACAGGGCGACGGCAAAGTGACATATCACGTAAAAAAATGCCACCTTTTTTTTTCTTTTTTTTTCCCTTCGTGAGACCCGAGAAAGGATGAGAAAAAAAAAAAAAAAAAAAAAAAAAAAGTACACGGCGGGATGGTATTTCATACTAATATATAATAGTAATACGATGCGTCGTCCTTTAGGTATGCCCCGCTACCCTAGCGGTGCTACTCTGCCGTACCACATTTTCGCTTCCATTGTAGTCTCGGCACTGCCGCACCGGCGCAGCGCGAAAAGGCACAAACGGTAAGCCCAGTCACGCATACGTAATAATTGGTGCTACGTTTTTGTATGCCGCTGGGGGGTACGCAGAAATACAAAACATGATGGAAGAAACGCGAAATGTAAAAAACGAAAGCAACGAAAATGAAATGTAGATAAGCAAACAAACGCGATGATACCACCCCAGTGCATATGCCACGCAAGCAATTTAATTTCTTTCCATTTTAACCTCTTTTTTTGCCTCTTTTTAACCTCCTTTTATAGCCTCTTTTTAACCTCTTTTTTTGCCTTTTTTTTTAATTTTTTTTTTTTTTACTTCTACTGCCACGTATTTATTTTTTCTCCCTTTTAGAATGAAAATTTTCTAAAAAAAAAAAAAAATACCGTTTGCGAAAAAAAAAAGGATACATATAAAAAAAAAAAAAAAGCAAAAAAAAATACCAGTCATTTTAAAAATAATAATATATAATATAACCAAAAAATTTACCAGTAAAATTAAAGTGAGAAAAACCTACTTATGCGAACGTAGTTACAGAATCGCATTTGTATCAACGGTTGCTCTAACGTAATATGCATATTTTATACCCATAACATTCTTTTGGTAAATTAGCTTACGCGTAGGAATGAACGAATAGAAAGAGGTTCACTTTCTAACGTATGCGCGAGCGAACGCCAAGTCTCGAATTAAGAAGTAAAATGGGTGATGATGTTTCCTTTCGCAGGGAGAAATCAGCAGCCGTTTTATTTGCGCCCGAGATATTGCGTATAGAATTTCTTTATATATAAAGAATAGATTGAGGGGGCCTATTCACCTCTTAATTTGCTTAACTGTATTATTTAGTAACTTCGTAACGTGGTAATTTCGTATCTTCATAATCTTTCTAATTGCTAATCCTTTTAATCTTTTTTTATGCGTGCCGTGGGCCACGTCATTAACGCGTTAATGCCAGTGGTACTGATGAATTAGAATATTTTGGTACCTTTTTAAGGACCCCATTTTTTTCCCCCTTTTTTGCATTCCCTAAGTTTGCCTTTGACAGCCACCTTGGGTGACTCCCCGAGCGCCTAGGGAAGGACCAGCCACTTTGACCGCGCGGTCGAACGGAAAGGCTCTTCCCATTTGCCAAGCGGAGTATATATATAGCTCTCTATATATAGCTCTCTATATATAGCTCCCTCTATATATCTCTCTTTGTATGCCCCTTTCGGGTTGCCCCTTCGCCCCGCCTGCAAACCGCTAACCGTCTACTCGCGAAGCACTTTTGCGTCGCACCCGAAGAGGAAGAAGCGGCAGTCCACTCCGCACCAAGTGATCGATCGATCCGCTTGACCGACTGATTAGTTGACCGACTGATTAGCCGACTGATTTGCCGACTGACTAGCTGACCGACCACCCGCCACACAATGGACCAATTCAGATCGCTGCAGCACTACATCACGGACCCCAACCTCGTGGCCGTTCTGAAGCAAAAGGCGCAGGACCAAATTATGGCCTCGATGAACATATCCTTCGCCTTCAAAGCGCTGTGTTTCGCCGTGCTCTTCTTCTACGTGGGAGCGCTCTACGTGAAGAGCAACCAGCCGGTAAGGCGCGGGAAGCACCTTCCCAAAGCTCATCCGATGTGATGATATGCTGAATGCGCATCAGATGATGTGCCCATCGGGTGACATTCCCATCTGATAATATGCATACCCCCCCCTCGTACATGCCGCTAACCCCCCCTGCAGAAAACCGAAACGGTGACCTCCAGGTCGAACCCCCACCAAGCCATCGAGTACGCAAACCAGGGTCCCTCGAGAGACAAAGTAGAAGAATGGAAAAGGAACGCATGGACCGATTGGATGGTCCAGTTAGACGACGACTGGAAGGATTTCAATGCCCAAATTGAAGAAGAGAAGAAGGCATGGATTGAAGAAAAGGAAGGAGACTGGGTAATTCTCCTGAAACATCTACAGAACAAGTGGCTACACTTTAACCCCAATTTAGATGCAGAATACCAAACAGATATGCTAGCCAAATCAGAGACTTGGGATGAGAGGCAGTGGAAGATGTGGATTTCTACAGAAGGAAAACAGCTTCTAGAAATGGACCTCAAAAAGTGGTTCACCAATAACGAAATGATTTATTGCAAGTGGACCATGGATGAATGGAATGAATGGAAAAATGAAAAAATTAAAGAATGGGTCACTAGTGAGTGGAAAGAAAGTGAAGACCAATACTGGTCTAAGTATGATGATGCCACCATACAAACCCTAACCGTTGCGGAAAGGAACCAATGGTTTAAATGGAAAGAAAGAATCTACAGGGAAGGTATTGAATGGAAAAATTGGATCGCCATTAAGGAGAGCAAATTTGTTAATGCCAACTGGAATAGCTGGTCCGAATGGAAAAACGAGAAACGCTTAGAATTTAATGATTGGATCGAAGCTTTCGTTGAAAAATGGATTAGACAGAAACAGTGGCTCATCTGGACTGATGAGAGAAAAAACTTCGCCAATAGACAGAAGGCCGCCCCCGGAGGAGTAGCAGCTGCCCCCGGTGTATTTGCCCCACGCCCCGCATTTGGCGCCCCAAGTGGATTTGCCCCTCGCCCCGGATTTGCTGCTCCAAGTCAACCCCCCCGCTACTCATTTGCCGCGGCAAGCGGATATGTCGCCCCATCCGCTACTTCGGAGGCAGCGCCCGCCACTTCGGAAGCACCCGCCAGCGCAGAAGCAACTACCGCTCTCAGCTCAGAAACAACCACCCCTGTCAACCCAGAAGAAACCGCCGCCAGCCCAGAAGCAGCCACCCCTGTCAACCCAGAAGAGACCGCTGCCAGCTCAGAAACAACCACCGTCAACCCCGAAGCAACCCCCGTCAACCCCGAAGCACCCGTCGCCGAACCCGAAAAGAAAGAAGAGGAACCCGCCGCCGAGCCCCTGTTGGCCATAGAACCAGCGCAGACCGAACCAGCCGCTTTGGAAGCCGCACCCTCCACCTCCGCTTAGACGTAACGCAAGCGGAGTGAATTGCGGTTGGCTACCCAGTCACGATGACACCACGGTTCGAAACAGAAAAAAGGAATAAAAAAAAAAAAGAAGTTAACCAACCGAGTATCAAAAAAGCTGCAAAGCGCATTCAGTATCCACCTTATAAACACACAGAATGAACAGTTTGATAGATTTTTTTTTTTTTTTAAATCCACTTCCTGCATCATACGGAGGGGAGACAAAGCGCACACGATAGATACTTAACGAGAAAAGGAAAAATCGCCAAGTGCGCAGATTCGAAGCAACAAACCCAGGAGCAAAACTCCCCCTTTCCCATTTTAAAAAAGAAAAACTGTATACATATATATCTATACATTTACATTTGTATTTCAAATAGTGTTTGTTCTGCAGATGTTCCTCGTTATGCTGATCATTTCTTTTTATCCCTCCACCCTTTGTTTATCCCTCCACCCTTTGTTTATCCCTCCACCCTTTGCTTATCCCTCCACCCTTTGTTTTTCCCTCCACCCTTTGTTTATCCCTCCACCCTTTGTTTATCCCTCCACCCTTTGTTTATCCCTCCACCCTTTGTTTTTCCCTCCACCCTTTGTTTTTCCCTCCACCCTTTGTTTATCCCTCCACCCTTTGTTTTTCCCTCCACCCTTTGTTTATCCCTCCACCCTTTGCTTATCCCTTTTTCCTTTATTTTTCATTTAACACATGTGCACACCATGCACATAGTGTTTTTTTTTTTTTTTTTTTCCCTTTATCCGTAGCGCATGTAACGAAACAGATACAAGGTGTAGATTTTATTTTAAAAAAAAAAAAATATATGATTTGCTTTTTCGACATCCACTTTTGGAGGCAACGCCCCGGTGCGGCAGCGGTGGTCCTACGTAGTGGGGAATTACTAAAACCACCGTGTGTTAATAATGCTGTTACTGCGCCTTTTTTCACTCGTTAGTTTGAGGAGAGGGGGCGAAGGAGAAGGGCCACCCCCTTAACTCACTATATCACTTTGGCCCCTTCCCTTTTAATGAAGCTCACTCACCATGAGGGGAGTTTCCCCATCACGGCGATATTTTTTTCGCCCACCTGAATATACGCAGCCACACGCACTACGGTGAGCCTAACCCGTTTGACAGATAAGTATATGCCAGGGAGGCATCACTTTTTAAGGTGCAGCCAAGGTGGTGACTTCCTTTAGGAACGGTGTAAAGGGGGAGGTGAGATTCCCTCTCCCTGGGGGGGTTAGCACCCAATTTGTTTTTTCACTCCCCATTCTGTGATTTGATCCCTACTGGGGGTGGCGCTTCTCACCAGAGGGGGAGCAAAGAAGGAGCGCATGCACAAGAAAATGGGAATAAAAACCGTTTGTAGAGATTTGCTCCACCGAACGAGCATCTAAACTCTCATCACCTCACCGCAAATGTGCACATGGCAGGAGAGGATGCCCTCCCAAGTGCTCAGTGCCACCCGTTTTCGCCATTTTGGCCAGATGAACGGGCGAACAAAAAAGCGGTCAACCTGCTGGCCCTTCAATTTGCAGTCCAGCTATACCCATGGGTTAACCCTTTGCGAGTTTTTTTTTTTTTTTTTTTCTAAACTCATCGTTTTATCAGTTTAGCGCCCCTGTGCGATATGCACTAGGGGGGACTTGGGCAGGCGATCACCGCTGGGGCTGCACAATGAGAGGGCCCTTCTTCCGTTCAACCGCTAACTGGGCGGAGAACAATCGGCGAGCAATTTGAGCCAAAAGTGCCCCCCCCAAGTGGCTCAGTTCTCACCTAGATAGGCCCACAAACTGGCGTAGCACCGGTGTACCGCCACAAATGCACATCCCATTTTCTAGAAGGGGGCTGCCTCCGTTTCGCCCAGGAGGGTAAGCAATATGTAGACAAAAAAAAAAATAAATAAAATAAAAAATGTCGATTTTTTTTCACGCTTTATTTTCTCTTCAACAGATTCGTAAAGGATGTACACTTAAACATTTTTTTTTTTTCGCGAGTGGAATTTTCTTTTTTCCTTTTTGTGTACTAAGCGGTGAACTCTCGGATGAATAACCTGCCGTGTTTTTTTGTTTTTTTTAAACCCATGGCAGCATTGATTTTTCCTAAAAAAACGTGTTTACGTTTACCATTCGCACAACGGTATCGCGGTTTTATCTGCCTATTTTTTTTTTTTTTTTTTTTTGCGCTGATTTGCGCCCCCTCACAGAAGAGCCATCTTATCGAATTTTTATGCAATCAATAAAGAGGGTGAAGCTTATCCGCTCAGCGGAAGAAGGAATGCACTTGCGAAGATGACTGATGGGAAAAAGGGGGATGGTCCATTTTCTTTTTTCACCCCTAAAAAAACATATCAAGTGTAGGCTAATTAATATGTGCATATAGCAAGCATTTACATGCGCATGCATGTATCCCCCATGGTGGTACCACCCTGTAGATGCTTCACTATAATGGTTAAAAAGAAAACGCTGCGCCCTTTGCCGCCGCATTTTTACTTCCCTGTTTTTTATTTGGCATCCTCATTCTGCTAAACCGTTTAAAAAAAAAAAAAAAAAAAAAAAAGACTTGGGACGTATAATTCGTTGCGCTAAAAAGGAATGCATGCAACATTTTTTTTTTTTTTTTTTTTTTTTTTCGTTCTATTCGATTGGCGTTCCTCCCAGTCGCAGATCAAACGTGGAATGCATTTGAACAAATTTGCGCTGCACCGATGGACAACGGGGCTACCAAATAGGGTGGTTTTCTCATTCCGCATGAAGAAGGAATAAAAAAAAAGTATGCCCAAGTGGGGCTCCTCAGACAAGAAAAATAAAAAAAAAAAAAAAAAATACCACGCGGTGTTCTTAACAGTGCATATTTTGCCAAGCATTATATGCATATATTTTTGCTTATACTTTATCGCCCATTTGTTGCAGCCTCGATAAGCACATTGAAAGAAAAAAAATACATGTACGTATGCGCGTATTCTACGCGCAGCGCATCGTCATTCGTTTTTGCCAGCACTGCGCGAGTTATCACGAGCATCCTGGTTTGAGCACGCACGCGCGGTTGTCCTTGCGGTTGTCCTGCTGTTATCATCGGCGTCGTCGTTGCTTTGTCGTTTTTTATTTTTTTTTTTATCTTTTGAAGGATTGGAGCGATGAGGCCACAGCTCTGCAATGCCTGTTTATAATTTTTTTCATGCTACATTTTTTTAACCTTTCTAGTTATTCTAGTTATTCTAATTTTTCTAATTGTTCTAACTTTCCTATTTTTGCATGTTTTTATTTTTCTTCGCGATTTACGAAAACGAGCGTCTGTTCACCCATTCGAATTACATTCCTTCAAGTTTTGCTTTTCTGGGTGGTTATTTTTTTTTTTTTTTTTAAATTATTTAAGTATGTTCGTACGACATATCTAATACATCATTTGTGCATGCCGCGCACAAGCCTATGTTTTTACATTTTCAAAGAACGGCTAACCGGCAAAAGTGATAACAATTTTTTTTTTTTTTTTTCTCATTTGCTGTAGGTAAAGTAGCTACTTAGGGCCGTCCTTCTCGCCCGCGTAGTGCTTGGCTGCATATGCGCGCATAGCGACAGGCATACCGACAGGCATACCTACATAGCTACGCGGTTATAGGTCAGGGACCCCCAATAGGAAGATCCAACCCGCCAAAACACACGGGAACGTTTTATTCCTCCTGGTGGTAGCCCATTAACTGCAAAACAGGGAAAGGGCCACCCAACGGGCGCCTGAAAACGCTTGGCTTAATTAGCAGCGAGATAATCACAACAGCGTAGGGGTAGCGCCCAAACATAGCGGGAGTAACGTGTTTTCCCATTTCTGCTCTTTCGCACTTTTATTCCTTTGCTTACCCTGCTATAACCCCCTTTGCCGCTGAACGAAAATGGTTTCGCTCTCCCTGCTCATTTTGACATTGAACCTTTTGGAATATGTAAGACCCTGAGATGTGAAGGGGAGCGACTGCCCTGCCACGTCACCCGTCCCATCGTTTACCTCCCACACAGTTGTTTCTTCGCCCATTTTTTACCCATTTTTCACCATTTTTCGCCCATTTTTCACCACTTTTCACCCATTTCTTCTCACCCCCCAGAACCAGCTGAGCGAGCTGCACTGCCCCGAAAACGCAGTGGACGCAAAAGGAAGAACCCACCGGATGCTCGCCGAAGTGGAG
The DNA here is from genome assembly GCF_000002415.2 of Plasmodium vivax. Lineage (NCBI taxonomy): Eukaryota > Apicomplexa > Aconoidasida > Haemosporida > Plasmodiidae > Plasmodium > Plasmodium vivax. The sequence goes on from NC_009907.1 coordinate 116,217, forward strand.
CAACTCTACGCGGTGGAGAGTGAAGCGGCTAATGTGTTCGTCCCAATCGACTCACCAGCCACACAAAGTTCGGAAGGTTCGGAAGGTTCGGAAGGTTCGGAAGGTTCGGAAGGTTTGGAAGGTTTGGAAGGCTCAACTAATGAGGAAGACAAAGATGAAGATAAAATCGCCTCTGTAGTAAAATATAACAAAAAAAAATTAGAATCCCTAAGTAGGTGTGTAAAATACACAAAAAAAGAAAGAGAAAGAGATTCAGATTGTGTAAAGTATAAAAAAAAATACAACGTAGAAGATGATGTAGCTATAAAATACCCAAAAATAAAAGGGAAGGTGAAAGATACCTTCAAAAAATTCACTCAAAAAGGGGAAGAAGAAGAAAAATACGATGCAATTTTCTATTCAAATAAAGAAAGAGCGGCACAATACTTTGCTGTCCAGTACTCAAAGGAAAAGGACTTACAACCACATGACATTTTTAACTTTAAAAAAAAACAACAAAGTAAATTTAGGGATGTCTTCTTTAAGGAGAGGGACCTCAAAAAAAAACAAAGAGAAAATATACCCATTAAAAAAAAAGGGAAAGAATTACACAGAACGGATTATTACGTTCTACCCAAATATGCAAAATATAAAACGCAAGAATCTTTGGGGTACTCTCTAAAGGAGAAAGACGGCTTCAAGTACCCAACAGTGAAGAGGGCCATCAGTGATTACCCAGAATATACCACAATACCGGAGCAGCTAATCGATAGGAGCTCTAAGGAGATTTTCAATTCCTTAATAAAAGACGAGCCGAAGAAAAAAGCCGAAATTAAACACTACATCATTAGGGACTACAAGGACAAAGAAGGAGCGACCTACTTCATCACCAAAGAAAATGAAAAACACAAAAAGTCCAAGAATTATGCTATTAGAGGAAGGAGAGCCAAGAAATCTAGAAAAGAGGGGGAACAGGAATTGCAACTGAAATCCAAACAGGTACACTCCATCATCACCCCCATTTCTGCGGAAGGGGTAGAAACAGAGAGAGACACAGACGTAGGCCAGCTGTCCTCGCAAGACGCGGAAGAAGCACCCCTACTCAGGGACGTCCTCCCAGTGGCGCTCCACCCGGGAGAAGAGGCCACCGAAGGAGAAGAAGCCGCCGAAGGGGAAGAGGCCGCCGAAGGAGAAGAAGCCGCCGAAGGGGAAGAGGCCGCCGAAGGAGAAGAATCCGCCGAAGGGGAAGAGGCCGCCGAAGGAGAAGAAGCCGCAGAGGGAGAAGAAGAAGCCGCCGAAGGAGAAGAAGTTGCTGAAGGAGAAGAAGAAGCCGCCGAAGGAGAAGAAGTTGCTGAAGGAGAAGAAGAAGCCGCCGAAGGAGAAGAAGAAGCCGCCGAAGGAGAAGAAGAAGCCGCCGAAGGAGAAGAAGCCGCCGAAGGAGAAGAAGCTGCAGAGGGAGAAGAGACTACCGAAGGAGAAGAAGTTGCTGAAGGAGAAGAGGCTACCGAAGGAGAAGCTACAGAGGAAGGTGAAGCCGTCGAAGGAGAGGAGGTTGCTGAAGGAGAAGAGGCTACCGAGGGAGAAGAAGTTGCCGAGGAAAAAGAAGCTGCTGAAGGAGAAGTGGCCGAAGGAGAAGAAGTTGCTGAAGGAGAAGAGGCCGCCGAAGGAGAAGAAACTACAGAGGAAAAAGAAGTTGCCGAAGGAGAAGAAGATAAAGAGGAAGGTGAAACTGCCGAGGGAGAAGAAGCTGCAGAGGAAGGTGAAGCCGCCGAAGGAGAAGTGGCCGAAGGAGAAGAAGCCACCGAGGAAGAAGAAGCTGCCGAAGGAGCAGAAGCTGCAGAGGAAGAAGCCGTAGAAGGCGAAAAAGAAGAAGTGGTAGAAGAACCCGTCCAGGAAGAGACAACCGAGGAAGAGGTAGCCGAAGAAGAAGTGGCAGAAGAACCCGAAGTATCAGAGGAAGAGGCCGCCCAGGAAGAAGAAGCCGTAGAGGAGCCCGCAAAGGAGCCAGTGGCAGAACCCGCAAAGGAACCAGTGGTAAAACCCACGAAGGAACCAGTGGCAGAACCCGCGAAGGAACCCGCGAAGGAACCCGCAAAGCTGCCATCGCTAGAAGAGGCGATGTGGCCAGCGGCGCAACCAAGGCCCCAGTACAAACCCCCCCGCAAGCCCATGGACTGGTCCAAAGTAGACGACATGCCGATAGATGAGGAGCCAAAAGTGTATGAAAAAGAAATGAAGTACTCCAAGAAGGAAATAGAAAAACTGGATGAGTTTAAACCAGAGACCTATAACTTCGACGAAATCATATACGATATAGCTCGCTCCTTTTTGCAAGAGTTAGACGAAGCCAAGGGCTTATGCGGAAGAAGGAAGGTGAAGAAGTCCGCCAAGCAGGCCACCGAGCGTTTGGTGAAGAACTACATGAAGCAGAAGGGCAAGAAGAAGTGACCGCCAAGCTAAAAAAAAGGACAGCCAAGAAATGGAGATAATGGCAAACTGAAGATAATGGAAAACTGAAAAACACTTTGTGGGGCTCTCCAGCCCGCATGCCAACAGCACCCCTGCGTGCTGCTCCACACAGCGTTGTATCCCCCCCTTTAGCAGAACATTTTTTCTACAAACCTGTGGACGTTTCCACAACGTTATAAATTCTTTTTTGATTAATCGCACGACGCGTTTGATGTTTGTTTGTTTGGTTATTATTTTTTTTTTTTCTTCTTTTTTTGTTCTCCCCTTTTTTGTTTTACGCCTTTTTGTTCTCCCCTTTTTTGTTTTACGCCTTTTTGTTCTCCCCTTTTTTGTTTTCCCCCTTTTTTGTGTCCTACCCTTTCCCACCCACGCACCATGCGTGCATGCCTACATCCACATCATCTCCGCGCGCCCACCACGCGACCATCATTTTCACCCAAACTATGCAAACGACCCTCGTGACGAAAGGTGTACCCCCATGTAAATGACCTTCTTTCTGTGACGTCTCTGTAATGCTAACACGTGTGCCGCTTGGCCGTATCTGGCTGAAAAAGGAAACACCATTTTGTTTTTATCACTTGGCCCTGTGGATTAATGGCCACCATCGATGGGCAAGAAATACCCATCAGGTGTGCAAAAAATATTTGAGAGAGGGAGGAGTGTAAAGAAGCGTAGTCCTCTCCGGCGTCACCCCATTTGGTTGTCTCTCCCTTCATCCCTCTGGAGTCTTTTTTTCCTCTAAATGTAAAATTTTAAAATGGGGGAACACCTTTGTTGCATGAGTGTTCCCTCCCAAACAGACATACATAGAAACAGCACCTCCTTTACCGCCTTCCACTTCGTCGCTGTGTGGTTTGTCCTCTTCTGGCCCATGCACATGCCCGTACCACTTGCACCATCTGGTCACTTCGCAAACACATTTTAATTTTTTCCTTCTTGATGGAATCACCCACAGAGGAGTGCCACCACTTGGTAGGTAGCCAAAGCAGTGGGTAAATTCAAATTTGACGTGCCCCGTCATGGTGTTTTTTTTTTTTTTCTTTTCCTTTTAATCTCTTCCTACGCCCATAAAAATAATGATAAATTGTCTACATATTTATTTCTTGTGTTGGGACCCCCGTGCTGGGGGACTAGCCCCAATGGAAGAAGGGGGTGCCATCGAGACGAGTTGGGAGGAAACCTCCCATGGAAGTAGCAAACAAATTGGAGAAGCGACCAAGCGGGTGGTCCGCCAGCAGGCAATGCTGTCTATGTGTGCCCATTGAATAGACAAAAGTGTGGGAAAAAAAAAGAAAAAAAAAAAAAAACGTGTATGTAAAGATAACACCGTGGGGCACCACTCCACAGCAGTTACGCAGAGTCGTCGAATTTTTGTACCTAAGTTGGGCGGAAGGAAGAGCCGCCCTCCATCGCCGGGCACGTTCATGCTCCACATGGCAGTGCTGCAATGGCGAGCTTTTTGCGGCCAAATTTTTTCGCATTTGCAGGAGTATTTATTTCGCATTTGTAGGAATGTTTATTTCGCATTTGTAGGGAGATTTTTTTCCCCTTCTTTTCTCTTTTTTTTTCCCATTTTTTTCCCATTTTTTCCCCATTTTTTACCCCTTTTTTGCCGCCTCCTTACCGTCCGTTCGTAGCGATATAAAAATGAGCGGATAAACAAAGGGGGCGAAGATGGCTATTAAAATAGGTTGCACCGTTAACCCCATGCACAACGTGGTAACGGACGCCACGATCATGGCAATCATCGGCAAGAAGGGGGCCACAAATCTGACTACCCTCATCGGCTTACTGTTCCATATGCTCTTTAGCCTGTCCAGGATTTTTCTGCAAAATCTGTTTTTCTTTACCCTCCTTGATATGTAATCGACCAGCTGCTTCAACTTCTGAGAGTTGGCTATTCTGTAATACAGCGTCAGGTATGGGCTGGCTCTGCTCTCGTCGCGCTGCGGCGGTGAAGCGGAGCGTTCGCTGCGCAGAGAGGCGGTGCTTCCGCTGCGTAACGAGGTGGTACTTCCGCTCAGCGATGAAGCGGAACTTCCGCTCAGCAACGAATCGGTACTGCCACTCAGCAATGTGCTGCTTATTCGGCTGCACAGCGAGTCGCCGCTTCCATCACAGGCTGCTCCAAAGGATGCTAACGATCGTCCTTCCGATGGGACACGTGTTTGGTTCCCCGAATGGTCTCCCTCATTCGGCGTTACACACGTAGGGCACTAAAAAAAAGGAAAAAAAAACATCTCATGAGAGGTGGTGCCAAAGGGGGAAGCACACCACCGGCGGTGCTTCACCTCTGTGTGTATTGCACGCACGTGGGCCCCCCCAAGCGGCGCACTTAAGCGGCACACATAGGTAGCACACACTCGTGCGCCTTTATTCGTTACATTGCCGGGCCTGCATAGCATCCACGCTAAAGAAACGCAAACAAAAAATTTAGCCACGAAGAGGCAGATGCTGTCTCGTGCTGACTTGCGGCAACCGTCACGCGGACTCCTTTTCTTGCTGCCTACAGAGGCGAACTCTTTCTTTGCCCCTTCATCGTGCCTACAAAGCTTCGGAGGCACATCCTGTGAATGCATAGGTTTGTAGGAGGCGCCGCCCCATCTCATTTTCTCCCCTTAGAGGTTGGAAGGGTGGAACGCGGAAAGGGAGTCCCCTTGCTCTCCTGGCTCTTCTAGCTCTCCTAGCTCTATTAGCCCTCTTTTATTTATTTATTTTATGTATTTTTTATTATTATTATTATTATTATTATTATTATTATTTATTATGTCCCCTTTTTAGCGCTCAAACGGGCCATCCCCGCGCCTGCCAGGGTGGTCACTCATACGCACCTTCGCAGACTGCATGTCAGGGGCGAATGAGTGCGCCCCTTTATTCGGTCAATAGTCCACCGCCTGGCGGTTTTTCTTTCCCCGCAAAAAAAAAAAAACAAAAAACAAAAAAAAAAATATATAAGTAAACTTACTTGGCAAAGAAATAATTATAAAGTTCATGCAGAAGGAACAAACTAAGGAGTGGTAAAAATATAGGCAAAATGGGCGCTTCTTAGGAACTGCACAAATGGTGCCCTGTGACACGTCAGAAGTAGAACCGCATGCCGCGCGTTAGATTTGTTCTGCCGGGGGCGGTAGAAAAAGGGGGTTCTAAAAAGGTGCCACAAAAAGGAGCCGAAACAGCAACCTATGCAGCGGGCGATGGAGCAACCGATGGGGCAGCCCATGGAGAAGCCCATACAGCTGGATTGCCCTAACTGCACATGCCAACAGAGCTGGCAGAACATTCCTAAAATGGCCGCAACGCGTAGGTACGTGAGCGCCACCACCCCTCAACACGCATATTATCATCTTACATTGCTTATAATAATAATAATAATACAATTTTTCGCTACATCTGCGCGAGGCCTTACCTAAACAAGCGTATGCGATGATGCGTTTTTTTTTTTTTTTTTTTAATAAAAATAATTGACTGCATATCAATGCCAACGGAGGTTCTCCTCCCAACACTGCGGAGTTGTCATCCCCGATCATCCTAAACGGGGTTCGCGGCAGTGTTTCAAGGAGGAAGAAAAAGTGAAAAAAAAGAAAAAAAAATAAATAAAATAAAAAAAAAAAAAAGCATCACAACTGTTGACACTCCCTTTCTTACCAGTTGGGTAATTTTTTCCACCCAAAGGAGCGGCAACCGAACATACAAAAAAGGGAAATAAAATTTTAACTAACCTAATTGGAATGGCACAAAAAGAAAGAGGGGGGGGGGGGGATTGCTATCCAGTTGCTACTTCATTCGGTAGGCAGGAAACTTCCATCCGTGTGGAGTGACCACTTAAACCTTTTTTTTTTTTTTTTTGGTGCGAAGGGATTTCCTTCTTCAGTCAATTTTGTTTCCTCATGATGAGGGGAAAAATGAGCGATTGCACATGGATGAGCGGCATTTAGGCTGAGCGGCATTTAGGCTGAGCGGCATTTAGGCTGAGCGGCATTTAGGCTAAACGGTATTTTGGCTAAACGACTTTCAGGCTGATTCCCCTTTCGGTCATTCCTCGGCTGACCAACATATGGACGCGGTGGCTTCTTACCAACGGGGGGCCAACGTTTCTTTTTATTTTGTGAAGCGCCCCCTCAAGCCCGTCTCCCCCATTTGTCACACTCGTGAAAGCACAAGCTCCATTCTGTTTATTTCCCCTGACGAACTTCCAAAAAAAACGGGCGCCCTTTTACGACCTGACCGCTTATTATCGAATGAGGAAAAAAAGGATAACGACTCCAACGTCGCGGCTACACGCATTGCCCATCCAACATTGCGGCTACTAGCTTTGCCCTTCCAACGCTTCTATTGCAACGCTTCTATTGCAGCGCTTCTATTCCAACGCTGCCGCCTAGCGCTGCACCGGACAGACGAAAACGAACGAGGGCAGGCCCCTCGGGGAGAGAAAAGGCGCGCGCCCCTCCAGGGGACGAAGCCTTAAACAACTATTTTTGTATCCCTCGGCGAAGGGTACTCCGCGGGGAGGCACTGCTGGAGACATGCGGCTAACGCGGAGCACACAGCTAACAGTTGGCCCAACATATATACCACGCCGGAATGGCTAGAAAAGACAAAACGCGTTCGCAAAAAAAGTCACATGGGGAGATGCGCTCGGGGGATATTTTACCGCTTACCGTTTTGCTCATCCCATCAGTTTTTTCCTTTCCCTTTTTTTCACTCCTGTCGCGTATGCGCTTGTGCAACTACTTCTTTATGCCAAGCATATGGGGGGCCCGTTTCCCCTACTCGCAAAATTACCCGGATGCACTCCACACATGCGCGTGGGCATAAATTTTGGGCACCTTCCCATGGGGGGAAAACAAAAAAAAAAAAAAAAAAAAAAAAAAAAAAACGCTTCTTCCCTAAGTCATCCTTTGCTAGCGGTGCATTACCATCAATTTGTCGTTTTATCACATGGTAATGTTAAATTATTTATTCAGCTGCTCATCTTTTCTTCACTTCAGTTTGCTCATTTTTTTTGACCCCGTCACGCCTCCCCCGCGGCGCAGAGCCAGCCGCACACCGCTCCAAGTGCAAACCCCAAGAGGAGAGATAACCCCAACGGGTATAAAAAGCTGACCGATGGGATAGGAAGAGAGCCCATAACAATTACACATACATACGTATGCAAATGCACAGCGCGGATCAAGAGGGGTCATCAACAATCCGCCCGGGTATCAAGCTTCGGACATTTCTAACAGGCTGTATTCGCGCAGTGTATGGCGAGAGGAGGGAACGAGCGGACTAGCGGACTAACCGAATAACGGACGAACGAACGAACGAACGAACGAAGAGGTATTTTTTTTTTTTTTTTAAAGAAAAAATAAATATGCATAGCAAAATAATGACAGTTGAAACTACCAAAAAGTGAGAACTTTTATTTTTTAAGGGAACATGCTAAGTTAGCGTTTCATCCAACTCCTTCCCGATGAATCTTTACCCAATTAACAATTTTGCCATTTTTACAATTTTATAATTCTTCCTTTTTCCGCGTTTACCTTTTTTTTTTTTTTTTTTTTTTTTTTCCGTTTAGCAGTACTTTCGGCATATACACTACGCTTGAGGTTGAGGTCAGCATGTGCTGCTTACATATGTGCCTGTTCGAATTGATCGCTGACAGAAGGACTGCGCGCGGGCGGTGAAATTGGCAAGCTGTTCTTCACCGCTCAGGGGTGGGCAAAGCATATGCCGTACGTATCAGTGCATAGTAGCATTATAAAGGCAACTGTTTGGCCGCCCATCTGCCCATTGGTTACCCGTTTCGCTTACCTGCCGCTGCTTATCCCTTACAACTTTTTGGCCTGGAAGTTTTCTTTCTTCCCCCCAGAAAGTATACCCCCCGAACGGGGGGCTCCGCCTTTTCATGCCCTTTTCTCGCCTGACCAGTAAGGCCCCAAAATGTTTGCAACGCAATGTAATACCTCCATACCAATGTTGCGTAGTGCCACCTTTGCATTTATGGACCAACTGAACCAACTGCAGTAGGCAACACCCCTTTTCAGATCGAAGGGTTTTACTCTAACAGTTATTTTACCCCCACCGCTAACCATTTCGTTTCATATATAAACGCGCCTAAGGCTGCCATATGTATGTATATATATATATGTATATATTTTTTTTTTTTTTTTGTTACCACTTAAGTGTATGTGAAAAAAAAAAAAAAACTCTCTTCGGTTGGGAAGCGGACCGACTCGAGGCATAAAATGTTATGCGGCGTCCCTCGAAGAGCAAAATAGCCAAAGAGAAATGCTCAAAGGCAAAGGGCGAAATTGAAAAAATATGTTCAGGGCCAGCGCGATGCGGATGAATATGCAAAAAAGGGCGAAGCGAAATAGGCACAGGTGTCCTCGCCAGCCGACCTGCACGTTCATACAAATGCATAGAAGCATAAATGCACAATATTTATATACATAAATAAACTTATATTTATATGCATAATATTTATATAAATAATATTTATATGCATAAATATACTTACATTTATATACCTACATTTATGTACTTCCATTTATATGCTTCTTCCATCTATGCACCTCGCGCGATGTCGAAGGAGGCAACCATTTGAAGGATACCGCTTTTTTTTTTTTTTTTTTTTTTTTTTTTTTTTTTTTTTGCAGTCACGATTAGCTTTTTTTTTTCATTCTAACAAAGAAATCGTCCTTTTAATTTTAGAGTAGTTCTGCCTGGGGTTGTTCTTCTTCTCACATGCTTAATAATAAAATACGCCTTCTAATAGCTGCAAAAAATATAGCAGAACAAAACAGAACAGAACAAAGCGATAAGCCACCGGTTTACTTCCAACCTGACCCGTTTTTGCCTCGCTGATGATTATATTTTTTTTAGAAAAATTACAAAGCCGATTTTATTTTTGCTCCCCCGAAGTTTGCCTTCGTATTTGCCTTCGCATTTGTATTTATTTTTATTTTTACATTTACATGTACATTCCTCTTTGTACGCCTCTTTACATTTCTTCCTACCGCCCGCCAACTTCATCACAAATTTGAAGCGGCTATTAGAAGTAAAATAAACCCGCGTGGCAGCCCAGTCTTGCCATTTTAGCGAAAGTAAAATGCCACCACCTGCACGAGTACTAACTGTTTATTATGCCTATATCTTCCTTTTAACCCTTTAGAAGGAGAAAAAAAACGAAAAGGCTACCCCCCTTTTTGCAATACCCCCCGCATCCCTAAACTTGACCCCCAATTTGGTAAAAAAAAACCCAAAGGAGAGTGTTCAGGATGGCTCCCAGCAAATCAGTAGCTGATAACTCTGTTGCTAGAAATAGAACAGATAAAATAAAAGAGCCCGCCCACTCCACAGGTGCACATGTAACTTCCTCCCAGCCAATCTGCAGACGTGCCAAGATGAACGTCGTGATGTTGCTTCTGAACGTCGTTGCGCTGGTCCTGGTGTTTTGGCAGCCCCTCTGCTCCCACGACTTGAAGTGAGTGCCCCCAACTGCCCCCCTAACGGCTTTGCTTCACCAACCGCTTTGCTACCATAACCGCGTTGCTACCATAACCGCTTCGCTCCCCTAACGGCTTTGCTCCACCAACCGCTTCGCTACCATAACCGCTTCGCTCCCTTAACCGCTTCCCCCCCCTGCAGACGGCCCGTGAGCCGCCCCTCGGACAGGTGCAAACAAGCCGGGAAAAGAGCCGAGCGCGTCCTGGAAGCGGAGCACGCCAGCCCATTCGAAGAGTGCGGACAGCTCTTTGGGCAAGAAGACGAAGAAATGGACAATTACGTAACGCTCATTTCAACCTACCCAGTACACAACGTAGATTATGATGAGCAACAAATAGAACAGCAGAATAATATGAACGATATAGAATTTGAGGAGCTATTCAACCGAGTAAATACCCTCTGGAATGAGACGGTAGAAAATATGGTAAACGAGTATATCACTTATACAGACAGTCACCATATGGAAATCCACTGGAGAGATGAAATGTGGAACCAAAGGTGGTATAAATATTTGGAGAGTATACATGCAGATTTAAATAAATTTATAAATGATGAAAATTTATCTTTTGAGACGAGGGAAAATGTTGCGGAGGATTTACTCTTTTGGGCCAATGAAGATTTTAAGTGGTTCCTAAATATAGTGAAGGAAGAATGGGATAATAAAATCACCTACTCACCAGAGGTTTTGATCACGGAGGTCTGAGAGAGGGAGGGGGGGGGGAAGCGGCGCACGGGTTGGTGTGTGTTTTCCCCCGCTCGGATTTAATTCTCTCCAAAAAGGGGGAAGTGGAGGGGGAGGCCCGATAAGTCTCTCCCGAGTAGTGTTCCCATTCGGAGACGCTGACCCTCACGATGCTGAGGTGCTGATAAACCACCGCCCCCCTTAACCGCTCCCCCACGTTGATGCCAACAGTTTGACGAAGCAAGTATGTTTATGTTATACAAATTACCCATTAAGGCAACCAAATGAGGAAGTTAAAACTGCTTGGGGGGAGAAAAAGGAGGGGCCCAGGAAGAACGCCGCTGTGACGATTGTTTCAAGTCCCCCACCCCCTCGGTAGGCCCTGTCAATTCTCCAAGTCGCAATAACGTGATGTCCAAGCACAGGCAGAGGTGTATGCATATTCCTGTGCATGTATGTATGGCTATGCATATGTCTAGGCTCACCTCCCTAAATGAGGTGTCCTTTTTTTTTTTTTTTTTTTCCCCCACTTCTTTACCTAAGTAGTGTTATGCCAAGATAACAGCGAGCTCCCGAGCGGAGCGCGAGTCTTCAGGAAGTCGTAGTGAGCCGCCGACCAATCCAACCAAGCAGCCATCCGAACGGACTCCTTATACTCACCCAGACGCGGCTTTAGAGGCGTCCAAACGGGGGCCCTCTTCAACAGTTGATTCAGATGTGCACGTACACAGGCCCCGATTTTTTGCACGTCCGCTTGTGTTAGCCACGACCCCGATTTTTAGTGAAGGGGAGGAGAAGACGCAGATGCAGAGGATGACGTGATGGTGATGAGGTGGCCATGACGATGGCGGTGACAATGGCAATGATGAGCTGTCCTTCATATGATGAAAGAACACGAACGGATAAGAGCAAAACACATTCACCCCTTTTCTGCATTCCTTGTTTTTGTGCCGTTGCTTTATTCTATTTATGCCCCTTGACGATTTATGCATGTTAGGCGCCCCGACGCGTTTTGTTTCGTTTTATTTTATTTTATTTTATTTTGTTTTATTTTGCTTTATTTTGCTTCATTTTATTTTTGCTTCTTTTATTTCTTTTCATTTCTTTCCCTCCTTAAATGGCCGTGCGTGGAACCATTCGCCATACTTCTTAAAAACAGCTTTCACTTCATTTGTTTTTTCTTCAGTGCTTTAAAATTTCCTCCGCCCCTTTTTTCCCGTTTGTTAAAAATGCCAATTTGATGTAACATTTCAATTTGTCACAAAAAACTGCTGCAGCTAAAGTGTTTTTTTTTTTTTTTTTAAACTTTTCTTTAATAACAAATGGGAATTATTCCTCCATTTTTAATAGCCTTCTTAGAATGAGGTGTGCTTCGCCCTTCCGTAACAAAAAGGGTGATGCGCATCGTACCATGTGAGGTGGAAAATGATGTTACTTTAATTCCCTTTGGTTGTGGCGATTGATATTTTTTTTTTTTTGCCAAATAGGCTCCTTTTTTTTTGCCTCCCCATTTGTACCGCTTAAATTGCTACCCGTTTGGACCGCTTTTACCGCTAAACTGCTAACCGTCGCGTGAGAGGAGAAAGACGCAAAAGGGTCCCTGGGGGGGGAGGATAGAGTGCCTGGGCGGTGCCTCCCTTTCCCCATGAATGGTGACGAAAGTTATGCACATGAACCCATGTACTTGCCCAATTCGCGTTATCCATTTCTCCCGCGTGACGCGAAATGGGGCAAAAGGAGGTTTCGCTTCTTAGCCCCATTTGGCTTACCCGAGGGAGACCATATTTTTTCATTGCAATTTTGCGACAAGCCCGTCTTGTACGCAGCGCCTTCTGACCACTACTTGGCAGGCGAAAAAGAGGAAAAAGGAAAAACGAAAAAAAAAAAGGAACAACCATTTTGCGTCCCACTCCCCCGCTACCCTACCCATTTTGTCTTTTTTTACTCTTTCAAAGCTCATCGGCATGATATATCTATTTACTACCATTTAGCCTTCTCCTTTTTTTCTCCCTTTCGCTGCTCTCTTTTTGGCCGTTCCTCCTTTCCCCAAAAGGCCAAGGCGAATTTCACAAGTAGCGAAATGGAAGCGGTGGTAGACTGCAATACGGCCGTTTCGATGTGGCCATTTCGATGAGGCACTGCGGTGAGGGCAAATACCAAAGTGGTGGAGCAGTTCAGCCCAAACGCAATCAAACGAAAAAAAAAATAATTAATAAATAAATTAACAAATTAATAAATGAACGAATAAATGATTATACGAACAAATATGCAAGCAAATAAAATATAACCAACCGGGCAATGCGCGGCAAAGATAAAGCACGCAAAAAAGGAAAAAAGGGACTCGGGCAAAGTAACGCACTTTGCGAAGCTACGCAAAATGGCGCAGCAGACGGGGTATACCCGGAACGGTCAAAAGAGAATACGTCGAAAAAATAGACCGACCAGGTAGTTTTTTTTTTTTTTATGCAATCAGTAAAAAAAAAAAAAAATTGCCTACTCGCATCCAAAAATGAAGGGTCGTTTAGCGCAACGAAAATAACCTATCAAATGCAGTAGACATTTACGCAATTTTTTGCTTAAATTAGGGATATTTTTTATTATTTTTTTTTATTTTTTTGCTTCCTTATATTATTTTTTTTTTTTTTCTTTTCTTTCGATTTCTTCTTTTTTCTTTTTTCTTTTTTTTCAAACTGTACGCGTAGCATTATACGCCAAAATAGGTACTGACGCAATGAAATATGCGCTTTCTTTACGATCGCGTTTGAATTACTTAATAATAATTGCATACCTCCTTGATGCCTCTCCCCTTTCATGTTCATTCTAGCATTTTAATTAAGCAGAACAAATCTATGGGTAACTTAAAATATATTTTTTAACCCAAAATTTGGAGCGCTAGTCAGCAGGGTGCCATTATAAGTTTATTTCTAATTTGTTGGTTCATTTTCTGGACAGTCTACGACTTATTAGAGGGCACTCTTCCGAGGAATTGAGGAAGTCCTCAGCACCGCCTGCTAAATGGAGTGTTTTGGGTCTCTCCAAGGGGATCGCAGCACATGAGTAAGCACAGCCTCCGTGTGCATCGCGCGCGTTCGAATAAGTAGTGCCACGCGTTATGCCTAAATTGTATGCCTAAATTATGTGCATACATGATATAACTACATTGCATACGTACGTTGGGCATGGCACACTACGTGCGCATATTAGGCACGTACATTTTACGCTTACGCTTGCGCCTGAGCCAACGCGCGCGAGAAAGCCAGCCCAAAAAAGAACCCCGCCTAACGCGCATCAGATATATAATTTTTCTAACGGCTGATGCGCCAAGAAATTTTAAAGAGAATTCTTTTTTTTTTTTTTTTTTTTTTTTTTTTCTTACCTTTTTTACCTAGCCATTTCTCACGCTCATACTATTACGCAAAAATCCCTTCAACTTCCCGCGCAGCTATTTCGATTTTTTCAAATACATGCAAAGTAGGTACGTACATATGTACCTTTGTATGTATACCCTACGCTTATAAATACGTATGCATGCGTACGCGGCTGGAGTAGGTAGTAAGATTTTAGGAAGGCAAGCTAAAAACAGAGCCCTAGCTTTGCACTATACTATAGTATAGCAGGAGCCATCCCGCAGAAGAAGCAATCCTACCCGTAGCGGCGGCATAGCAGTGCATCCTTCGCGCCTCCGCTAGAGGGTTACCCATTAGAGGGATTACCCATTAGAGGCATCCCCATAGAGGAACCCCCCCAAACGCGCCCACCAGCACAATGGAGGCAAACTTAAACCTCCTCGGAGAATGGTCCGAGCAGATACACAGCACCGCCGCGAAGATCATGCCGGACATCAAGGGCGACTTCAAGGAGTATAAAGAATTCATGGACCAAGTGATGAAACATGTTCGTGTGCCCGATGGCGTTACCACCCTATTCGTTCTCCTCTCCATATTTGGAGTCGTTTTTTTATATAATATGAGCAAAATAGTTGGTGCGTTGAGCACCCACGCGATGACCAAGAGTTTGCTCCTTTACCTGGGGTTCTACCTGCTTGCGTATAGCGGTTTGACCGGCTACCAAAAAGGTCAGTGAAAAGGGAGGAGGAAGGAGGAAGGAAGTAGGAAGTAGGAAGAATGAAGACTAGAAACGAAAGACGAAAGACGAACGAACGTGTGCCACGATGTGACCTGTTACCCCCTGGGCTACCCCCATTAGCAGCTAATATAAACATACTAATTGAGAGAAGAAGAATGTGCAGATTATCCGATGAAGCACATCAGGCTGTGTGCGTGCCTGCCCATATGTCGCGGTAAGAGCGGCACGTGGTGCTGTGTCTCGCGAGCATTCGCATGCCATCTGAGCATGTACGTATATGTGCCTCGAACGCAGCGAAAGCAGCGAAGGCAGCGAAATGACGTTTTTAATACGCGCGCCTTTTTTTTCCATACCTACACGCGTGATGCTTCCCGGCGCGTAGCCACCCATGGCGCCTACCACTTTGATGTTTTTATTTTTCCCCTTTCATTTTTCTGTTCCCTTTTTTTGCCCTGATTGCACCGAATTTTGCTTTTACGAGCGTCTCCCCGCCCCTTTTTTACGTACCCAATTTTGATTCCCCGCAATTGAGCCGAGTTGCAAACAGCAAAACAACTGACCCTGTATAAGAATAAATCTCCCCTCATCATGAAAAGGTGTGGTGCCCAGGCGCACTTAAAGCTGCAGCTCTGCTTGGGTTTTTCCAACCGTGTGGTGGTATAAAATTACTATACATATGCGCGCCTACTTAAGTGTTTACCTGCAATCGTGTGCCCATTTGGTGCGTCAACTTGTGAGGCCCCTTTTCCCGAAGGGAGGCACACAGGTAAAATAAATTCACCTATATGTGCCGCAAGTACCCTCAAATGAGCTTTGCAAGTGGCTACAAATGGAAGCAACCCAACCGCGTTATGCACCACCGGGAGAACAACATAACGCGGTTCCGCCACAACGCAGATTCATTCAAACAAAAGGAACTTGAAATTGTTTTCTCCAAATGGGGGGGCTGTAATTTACCGTGCTTGTACTGTACCATAGTGCAGTGTTTTTTTTTTTTTTTCCTTCCCCAAGGTAGTAAAAATATTTGCTACGTTCGCGGTGAAGAGCTATACATATGTGATAGCCTCCGTGAAGCTGCCACGTTTTTATTCCCACTGATATTTCTTTGCGTCATTTTTTAAAGGAGAAAAATTAAATTAGGGAAAGCGTTCAACATACCTCATTGTATGTACTTAAGGGAGTTTATTTTACGGGAACTTTATTTTTTTATGCATAATTTTTTATGAAAAATTGGGGGGAAAAGGACCTGCAAAAATATATATAGCGCAAACCACTCGCGCAACATGTTCCCAATTGTTCCATTTTATTTCCATACTTCTTTACGCAGTGGTATTCAGAACAAAAATATCAGTCAGCATAATATTGCAAGTACAGTTTATGACGCCCCCCCCTTATTGATTAGCGCCAAGGCATGAAATTTGCCGCATCTATTTTTACATTGCTACGCGGGTGAAGCGGCCACCTTGTAAAATGTAAAATAGCACATGTCACGGGGTGCCTCCATGCGATACCTACGCAAGGCATATATAACCAAGATGCGAATCCTGCGAACCGCATTAATACGCATGAATACGCATAAATACGCATATATAACATGGCGGTATGCGAAAAATACGATCGCGCGCCGCTCAACCTGGCAACATACATTTTGGTTCCAATTAAAAAGGTATGTATTCCTCGACCCGTGCATGTATAATAAGGCACTGCTAAAAAAATGGGGTTCCTCCAAAAATTGATTTCCTTCTTAGAGAAAAAACCTACAGATTAAATGCCAAACAAACCACGTTGGTGCAGGAAAATGCAAATTTTTTGAAGCAGCGGAATGGTAAAATTATCGGTGGAACGAAATTTCTTTTTTTTTTTTTTATCGCCGCGTCTCCGTTCGCATGAGCGCCACTGCTGTAGTAGAGCTATCGTTGTTATTGCGTTCGCCCTTCCATTTGCCTTGGTCGTTCCGTTTACCTTCCCGATACCTTTACCTTTGCCTTTATGTTTACCTTTCCGATACCTTTGCCTTTTCCTTTACGTTTACCTAATAACCTTCGCCTTCACGCTTTTTCCTCACGCTTCCCATTTCCCCTTATCACTATTTTATCACTGCTAGGTTAGGAGAAAAAATTACGCGAATGAGAATTTTTTTTTTTCCATATAAAAACGACGGAAAAAAAAAAAAAAAACCAATCTCGTTTGTATTTTGTTTGTTATTACTTCCATTTGCATATAATAGAATGTGATTATATGCGCCCCACCCGATTTGTAATTCGTGGGACATTTGATACATTTGTATGTTCCGCCTTTTTTTAAAATAAAAGCCGCTGTGTTTTTCGCCGCAGTGTTTTTAGCAGCTGTGTTTTTCGCCGCAGTGTTTTTAGCAGCTGTGTTTTTCGCCGCAGTGTTTTTCGCCGCAGTGTTTTTAGCAGCTGTGTTTTTCGCCGCAGTGTTTTTCTCCGCCGCTTAACCCCGCCGCTTACCCGCTGGCAAAAATTCGTTGGAACCCATTAGTAAAAAGCTTCTACCTAATGAGAACCCGTTGTTCCTGTTCCTTTTTTGACTCGTTTGATCTGAAATTCACTCTGGAGAAAATAACCCCCAAGAGAGGTAATGCCAACTGAAGTGAGCATGGTGGGGCCCGCCGCCTGAGCCCCCCCACGCGTTAAGTGCGCACGTGAGTACGTACAAGTAGTAAATGAAATGCTTTGTGAAAGGACCGCCTTTGCACTGCATCTTCCCGGTGCTTGATAGTCCGCGCTACCCGCATCCCGGGAGTGGGACATACTTCTATGCGCTGGATACATTTGCATGCACCGATTGGGTGTACACGCTACTACGCGGTCCTGCCGCTCTGCACCCCGAACGAATATAACACCTGCCCCGATTCGACACGTCAATTTTCCGCGTGGTGAATCTTTTCCTGCTTGAACCCAATTTAATTTTCTTTCCGTCCGCGGCACATCACAGTTTGGAATTTTAAAACTCCCTTTTTATTTATTTATTTTTTTTTTTTTTCTCCCCTTTTTGCAGATCCCTAGATGTGCAGAGTTGCATAGATATGCATGTACACACATGTACATGGGACCTTCGCCATTGCCATAACACAACTTGGAAGAGCGCGCGTGCGCGCAGGCACATTGGTTCGTTAGAGCACCGTACTGGAGAAACACAACAATAGAGCGGAGTGCCTTTTTGTTCCCCTTTTTTATGTGCCTCTCGAAAATATAACTTTTTAAAAGCAATGGTACTTCCCGACCAGTCAGCTGTGCCTTCAACGCGCAAGTCCGTAGAGGGGTGCAAAGGGAGTTCCAAGAGATGCGTCACTAGGGGAGCGGGTAAAGGCGCAGGCAAAGCCGGACAGAGAAGAGCAAGCCGCACCGCAAGCCGCACCGCAAGTCGCAGCACAAACCGTACCGCAAATCGCACTGTAAACCGCACCCCAAACCGCACCCCAAACCGCATCGCCACCCCTATCGCACCTGACAGCAACCAGAACAGTGACTCCCCTGAGAGACGCAACAATTCCGCGAAATGGGCCCTGCCCCAGCCCAGGGCGCTCATCGTGCCCCTGCTAGCCATTTTGTACGTCCTATCATTGGTAAGGCCATAAAGAAGAAAAGAAGTGCATGCGCTGAATGAGCTGAATGGGCTGAATGGGCCCCTTTTTTTCCTCCCCGTGACTTTTTGCAAATTTGCTGACTTACATGATAACACCCGTGTTGCAAAATGCACAATGCGTGGTGCACTCCCCCCGGGAACGCGGAGTTCTTCCCTAATTAACCCCTTTGCCAATTACCCCCATGTGATAACCCTTTTTTTTTTTTTTCTCCCCCCTGATGCCCCTCCACAGCATGGCTTGTTCGCCCAAAAGGACTCCCACCATTCGAGATCTCTACTTGAAAAAAGCCTAATCCCTTTTATATACACACCCGCGATAGATGTTGCCGCTGCTCCAACGAATGGTAGTAGTACCCCCCCCCCGGTTATTGAAGCCCCGGCAAGTAGTAGCGATAAGAAGTCGGGAAATGATAAGAAATCAAAAAAGGATCGTAAGAAAGGTGCAAGTGAGAAGAAGCCAAAGAAGGAACGCAAGTGGGGATGGGATAAAAAATCCAAAAAGAGTGCCAAGGCAAAAGCAGAGAGTAAGTTGAAAAAGGATCTCCATGAACCCCCAATTCCGCTTCCCCCTCAAGACCCCCTCACCTTCCATGATCTACACTACCCCCTCGATATGCACTACCCCCATGATATGCACTACCCACATGATTTTCACTACCCACTTGATCTGTGTAATCCGCACACACCCCGTAGTTCCATCGGTTCACGTGATACATTGGATCCCCACGATCCGTATGATGCGCTAGATTCCCGTTCCTCATATGGTTCACTAGATCCCTGTTCCTCATATGATCCACTAGATTCCCGTGCCTCATATGATTCTCTAGATCCCCGTGCCTCATATGATTCTCTAGATCCCCGTGCCTCATATGATTCTCTAGATCCCCGTGCCTCATATGATTCTCTAGATCCCCGTGCCTCATATGATTCTCTAGATCCCCGTGCCTCATATGATTCTCTAGATCCCCGTGCCTCACATGATTCTCTAGATCCCCGTGCCTCATATGATTCTCTAGATCCCAGAGACCACTATGACCACAACGTACCTCATGACCCATACGATCCTGATGATCCACATTATGCCTACTACCCAAACGATCCAGAAATACAATACGGCATTTACGGTAGCACGAAGAAGCCCAGCACCATAATCGATTTTACATCCTGCAAAACCCTCACGCCTGAAGAAAAAATCGAGTTCTTTTTCTACAGCACGAGCAGCTACCTCTATTTTACCAAAGAAATGAAGAACCGGATTTTCGCAACTGGTCCCGTGGTGACCAAAAAATACATGGCGGAAATTTTTTTTGATTTATGTAATGAACAGAAGGAGAACTTCCTCTTCATGAAGGAAGCCATGTCCAAACTGTCCTTCATGTTAGCCGCTCAATTTAATTTGCCAAATGAAAAGCGATCGAAATGCTGGAGCCACGTGAATAATAAACTTAATAAAGTAATCAACCGATTTGATCTACGCGATCGGGCTGACTTCAATCATTTTTTGATGCAAAAAAAACGTCACCCTGCTGAAGATTTCGAGTGCTTTATAGAAAATAGAATTTGCATTTGGAACAAAATTACCAGAGAGAATAGATATGAGTCTTTCCTAGAATTGTATAAGCAATTAAAAAAATGTGCCTCCAAGAACAGATTTCGGGATAATGATAGGAGCTATTATCCACCGCACCTGAGTGACTATTACGCGGCTAGTGACCCAGACATCTCCCACGACACCTTCAGTGTGCGCGGCCCCCCAGTGCAGCACGATCCGATCCATGTGAGCGCTCCCCCAATGCCGCACGAGCCCATCAGTGTGAATGGTCCACCCCCAATGGCGCAAGACCCCATCAGTGTGAATGGCCCCCCAATGACGCAAGACCCCACCAATGTCAATGATCCCTCAATGCCGCAAGACCCCATCAATGTCAATGGCCCCCCACCCAGGCCGCACGACACCTTGAGTGTGAGCGGTTCCTCGATGGCACATGAAGCCCTCAGTGTGAGCGGTTCCTCCATGCCGCATGACCCCATCAATGTGAATGGCCCCACAATACCGCACGACCCCCTCAGTGCCGGCACCCCCGGTACGCGCTACAACACGTTAAATGCCAGCAATGCTGCTCTACAGTACAGTAACGTTAACGTCGCCAGCAGACCTCTACCTTACAGCAATATCAGTGTCATAACAAAACCCATGCCATACGGAACCTTTAGCCCTAGTAGCCCCACGGTGCAGTATGCCCATTTCGGAACCCCCACCACTGCTATGCCCTACAGCAATGTTTGCACTACTAACCCCGCCATACCATATGCCAACATCAGCACCATTAACAGGCCTATTGCGTGCAACACTTTCAATGTGAGTAGTAGACCCATGACGTATGGCACCATCACAGCTGGCCCCGCTCCTATGCCGTATAGCACTTATATTTCTAGCAGCCCTATCATAGCGCCATCCCCCTACACCAGTTTGAATGCTAATGTTACTACCGCCGTGCCGTTGAACACTTTGAATGCGATCCCCGCAACCATCCCGCCTTACGCGACGAACGCGACCGTTACAAGTGTACCATACAGCAGTTTAAACCCTAACGTTGCCACGATACAGCCGGGCGCATACAGTCCTGGCATTGCCACGATACAGCCGGGCGCATACAGTCCTAGCGTCGCCACGATACAGCCGGGCGCATACAGTCCTAGCGTCGCCACCATACAGCCGGGAGCATACAACCCTAGCGTCGCCACGATACAGCCGGGCGCATACAGTCCTAGCGTCGCCACGATACAGCCGGGAGCGTACAACCCTAGCGTCGCCACCATACAGCCGGGCGCATACAGTCCTAGCGTCGCCACCATACCACCGGGCACTTACAGTCCTAACGTCGCCACCATACCGCCGGGCGCATACAACCCCAGCATCGCCGCCATACCGACCAGCACCTACAGCCCTCCCTCCAAACAAGTCACATTCGACGTGGAAATCGAAAAGGAACCCCCCAAGCGCAAGAAGAAAAAGAAATGAATGAGCACTCCCACGTGCGAAAAAACGGTGCGCCCATTACGGAAGTGGGAAGAAACAACCCATGCGAGGAGCGACACATGTGTGAAACAGCACTGTGATGAATGTGTGCAGGTGTAAACAGAGTTGACTCCGCGCGGGTTGGACTCACTCCGATTTGAAGCTGCACAAGGAAAAAAATAAAAAAATAAAAAAATACGTAAAGAATAGAAAATAAATAAAAAGTAAAATATAATAAAAAAAAAATTGTTATTTTATTTGTTCCCTTTTTTAATTTTCCATTTGGTTACCTTTCATTCATTTTTCCTTTTTTTTTGTAATTCTGTATGTAAGTAAAAATTACGGATATACGGATAACTTCCTATCCGTAAGCACAACACACGCGCACAAAAAGCTTTATTTGAGTTTTCACAATTTTCCAATTTGTTCAATTCCCCTTTGTGTTAATCATTCGTGTTAATAAATTTGTATCATTTATCATTGCACAATTCGTGGTCATTTCCCTCAGTGTTCACCTCAAATATTTATAATATAACTCATTTTCCACTCCACACTCCATCTTGTTAAAATAATATTTGTCAAATATGTCTTTTATTACGCTACAATAGAGATATATATATATGTATGTTTAATGTGTATGTTGTGTGCTCCACCTCCCACACGAATTTTTTTTTTTTTCCTCCCTATATGTATAAACAATATATGTGTTCAACCAACGCATATGTCGCTTAATACATTCCTAAAAAAATTTCTCTGCGATGTTTTTCGCGCCGCGTTGAGGACAGTATAAAAAAAAAATGCCTTTTTAAAAAAAATTAAAACATCACAAGAGTATTGCACACATGTGTAAAATGTATGTAAAATGGATGTGCAGCGCTGCTCTGCCATCTTTTTTAAAGGATGCGCGTTTATTCACCCCAATTCGGTTTATGCGTAATGCCGATGCGTCACAAAAAAAGCGCAAATTTTTTACCCATTGTTCCTTCGAATATGTGCTGAGCAAACCTCTGAACAGGCATATTTATTACCCCTTTTTTGACGTAACTGTTTTAAAAAAAAAAAAAAGGAACTCCGAAAGGCAACAAAATGTAAACAACGTAGCAAAAGTGAACAGTGATATAGCATATGTGAGGGGAGCCAGAGAAAAATATGCTAAATGTACATTATGGTGAAAAAGTTCCAACATTTTCGCAGATTTTATGACAATCTGTATGCAGTGCTGAGCAAAATTTTACTTCCACGATGCGCACTGTCTCAAATATTTTTTTATGTACACAAAAAATACGGAACGGGTACCCTATCTACATACTCCTTATGTTGTTATCCTCCAAATGAGTGACTATAATGCACGTAAACACAATATGAAGGTACTGTTTTTCTTTGCTTACATGTGCTGCTAGCTGACGATGCGAAGCGTAAACGGGAGGGTGAGAAATATGACCCCTAAACCTGAGCAAACAGCACAATCATTCATGTTACATTTATGCCGTATATTTTCTATAACGTGGGACCATTTTCTTCTCCATTTTGAGCGGAAAATGCGCAAACATGGAAGTATATACAGAAAAAAAAATAAAATAAAATGATGAGTACTTCCACGCGGAAATTTTATGCTCAGCGTGTTTTTTTCCAGTCAGTTTATTTTCCTGTTGTGATTTTCAACTTTCAATCCTCACGCAACCTCGCAACATTTTTACTACTGACCGCACTTGCAAAAAAAACGCATAAAAAAGGAACTTTCACTGGGAACTCACCATTTTTATCACGTTGTGCAAATGAATAGGGAGCATCTTTCACACTTCATGTAATGTAGTAAAACGTACATGTGCGCCAAATTATTTACGCATAAATTTTAGCAAGTGGCACATCTTACGTAGTCCTGCGAAAAAATTAAAACCGGTTGAAAATAGTGGTAATGTAATGGTAATGTTTTACATATGCCTTTAAAAAATGAAACAAAAATGAACTCAGTTTTTTTCTTCTCATATGAGGAAAATAACTTTAACAAAATTGCAAAACGTAAGGGGAAAATGCACCACGAATAAAACCTTTTAAAAATAATTTTTTCTCCTCTTTTTAGCACTTTAACCGTCAATTTGTGCTTATAAAAATAACCCAAAAGTACACTACAATATATTTAAGTGCGCGCGCGAACTCACCCACCATATGTAAAAATAAGCCGCCCTTCAAACTTCTTAACCACACAACATGCATGTAACACTGTGGAAATACTGCTGCTGGGTGCACAATATTGCCTTTCCCACATGTCCACATGAACTAACACCATATACGCTCCTTCCATTCCACCTTCCAAAAAATTGATGTTTAAGAATTGTTCGCTTTATGCAGATGGGGACGACAGCAAGTTATATTTCAAACTGCTATGCTCCTCACATCGCATAAAAATATCACTGACCCATAATTTGCTTCCAAATTGATGAGCAGCTACCTTTTTGGGGGATACTAACACCATCCTGGATGAGCCTCAACAGATCGTAAAACAAAGTTTACTCTCATGTTTACAGCACCATATGGCCTTTAAGTCGTCTACAAATTAAGTATACCATTCTCTGTTGTTAAATTACTATGGACGATGCTCCCTGGAAATGTCTATGTAATAATAGAATTTCCAAGGGGCATGCCCGCATAGGATTAGTAATGATGCCTCCCCCCCCCATGGATGGAGGGTGACCCATTTGTAGTTTCTTCTCTTACATTCAAGCTGTAAAGAATTACGTACAGAGAAGGCCGTCAAAATAAATATTGTTTAATCAGCATGGGTTCTGGCTTAAGAGGCGTTCAGCCATTATCCAACAGACGTAGCTTCGCAACCCTGGTTTTTCAACCAATTGCTGTACCAAAGGTCTGAACCAACTGATCCTCTCGTACCGAGTTGGATTACTGTCACAATATCATTTATATAAATTCTTTATACGTTTAAGGTATATTCATCAGTAGGGGTAAAACTAACCTGTCTCATGACGGTCTAAAAACTCAGCTCACGTTCCCTATTAGCGGGGTGAACAATCCGACACTTTGAGACTTCTGCGTCCCAATGATAGGAAGAGCCGACATCGAAGGATCAAAAAGCTACGTCGCTAAAAACGCTCGGCAGCCACAAGCCAGTTATCCCTGTGTAGCTTTCCAGATACCTCTGCATGCACAGTAGGAAAATAAATCTTCCGTCATTTGTTGCAAATGCGAAGTATCTATAAAGACCACGCTTTCGCGCTTCCCACTTCTTTCCTGAAAGTAGAAATCAAGCAAGCTTTTCCCATTTTAGTCCACAAGAGATTTCTGTTCTCCTTGAGCTTGCCTTCGCACTCCGCAAATTAGCAGGTGCGCCGCACCAGTCACACACTCCCCACCTGGCTATGTCTCCATACATATATATAAGCGGTGGATAGGCAAATAACATGTAAGTGTAGGCAGAAGTGAGGAAGAAAAAAAAAGGAAGGCTACCCCTCCAGTTTATCCCCCCTCCGTTAGTACTTCTCCTCACATTATACATCTTACTTAACTCATCAATAGGGGTAAGAAGCAAGAAAATACGCATGCCATCCGAAGAAAAGCATACGCATTTCTTGCTTCTTACCCCCACCAACGGATAAGCGAAACAACTTAAAAGTAGTGGTAATTTCACCGTCGTAAAGGAAAAAACTGATTCGTCTTTTGATTTACTCCCACTTATGCTACACCTTTTAAGTCGATTCGCAAAGCCAGACTGGAGTAAAGCTGAACAGGGTCTTCTTTCCCAGCTGATTTGGCCAAGCCCGTTTCCCTTGGCTGTGGTTTCGCTAGATAGCAAGTAGGGACAGTGGGAATTTCGTTAATCCATCCATGCGCGTCGTAAATTTTTATGACGAGGCAATATGGCTATTAAGAGTGAGCACTCCTGCCATTAACCTGCGCTTGACTGAACTTTCAACCAATTTGATAATTCAAAGCACTGGGCAGAAATCACACTGTGTAGATGCCTACTGTTTGCGGCTTTTTCACAATGCTATGTTTTTAAACAGTCGAATCCCCCGTATCCGTTTCAGTTCTGAGCTGACATTACTTAAAATCATGAGGGGTTGTGGAACAATCCCAAGGATGATTAGAGAAGAGGAGTTCGGAGGGGAAGAGGTTGCAAGTGCCTAACACATAGGGGTTCGCATTTCGCCTACCCCCCAAGCGGTCCCACCATTAGACGTAAGGTGATACTTGAAACAAGCCCCCCTATTATGCTACTCACCTTGCAACCTTTGTATTTCCCTTTCCAACCCTGTCCAATGCCATCAGAGCCAATCCTTTTTCCGAAGTTACGGATTTAATTTTGCCGACTTCCCTTACTTTACTTTGTTCTATTTAACCAGAGGCTTCTAACCTTGGAGACCTTATGCGGTTATTCGGTACGCTCATATTTTAGTATTAAGAGTATACAATACATGTGAAGAGGATGCGTAGAAGGTTCTCTGACGTCGTTCCGAAAAACTAAGCCCATTCTCCCCCCCTTATTCACCCTCTCCTGTACTGCTGTTCCCTCCTCTTTTCAAGGATAGTCCTTACGCCCTCGGTAATTCATAAAAACGAATTACTATTGCTACAAGTCATGAGGAAAGCCAACAAAAAAAAGGTGAATAGATTCGAAATTCTTTTTCACTTTTTTATGTTGGGGTTTTCGTCTGACTCGATTCAGCAAACCTTCTCTCCAAGTAAATTCTCTTATTCCAAGGTCAGCTATAAGTTAAAGTGCAAAGAAAACGCACCCCGAGTGTAAGAGGCCTATGTGAAGGAGTTCATTTTTTATCTATGTTACCACCTTTGTGTTGTATATATATCTCTTATATATATCTTTACCCATTTTAATACTACCGGCACAGGAATATTAACCTGTTTCCCTTTCGAGCTAAGGGGCAAAACCTATTGAAAACACAGGTGAATATTACTCGTTTGTGCAGCAGGTTCGTATGTCCCCTATTTCTAAAACCTTTCAGTTTAACTCTTAGGAGCGGCTAACTTTTGCACAATCACAGTTGGCAAAAAACCCTTCTCCACATCAGTCTTCAAAGTTCTCATTTGAATAGTTGCTACTTCCACCAAGATCTGCACTAGGGAGATGTTCCACGAGAACTCACGTTTCTCGCTTCTGCACAAAACCCCACGATTTTCTACTCATAAAAGGGTCCTAAAAAAGAAGGGAATTCTTTTCTTATAACCTTTTACGGCTTGGTATCGGTAATCCGCTTTAGCGCCATCCATTTTCAGGGCCAATCCATTCGGTAGGTGAGTTGCTACACACTCCTTAGCGGATTTCGACTTCGATGATCACCGCCCTACTGTCAAAACGGACCAACACCTTTTTGTGGGATCTCATGAGCGGATATTTAGGCACCTTATCCAAGCGTTAGGAGCATCCCTCATCGCCCGTTCTGCTTACCAGAAGAGGCCCACTTGGAGTCATCATATTTGGGGGAGCTAAAATGTGCATACATGCGTACATGCATATATAATGCATGCATACAGCTATACCATTAGTCACCCTCTTTTACCGTCGATAGCTTGACGACAGGTCAACAGGAAACTGAGTTCCATTAGGCTCCTGCGGTCGAGTTCCCTACCGGGCAAAAAAATACATAAACTCCAGCGATCCTGAGAGATCTTTCGAAAATAACCAGCTAATAGGCCTTTCGATTAGTCTTTCGCCCCTAAACGCAGTTGATTTGAATGATTTTGCATCCAATTCGATCCTCCATCAGACGACTTTGTCCGTCCGACTTCAATCTCACCACGCTTAGTTCAAAGCCTCTCGGGTCCTATCAAACATGCTCTTCTACTCGGTGTAAAACGCATAGCTGCTCACCGGTGTGTATTGTATGCCTCGGTAGGAGAAGCTTTTTAACTTTCCTGCCAAATCTACAACAAATTAACATCCATAGTTAATTACGCGTATTAACATAAAGGGCAAAACCCCACAATATTTTCATAATGTTTAGTACCATCACCTACGCTCGCACATTTGGTAGACTCCTTGGTCCGTGTTTCAAGACGAGTGGGTTAAGAAAGCATTCATTGGGAACATCGAGTAAAAGGCAGCAAATTTTAAAGACGGCTTTACTACCTTTGTCCTCCCCTCAGCAAATAAAATCGGGTAATCTCCACTCTTTCTACTTCGAGCGTTAAACGGAAAAATACTACTGCCTATCATTAGAGTGAGGCCTAAGCGGGTAAAGAAGCCAAAAAAAAATTACTAATTTTTGCGCTCCCTTGGTCGCTCATTTTCGTTGCGAATACCCGTAAATTCACTGATGTTCCTTAATAATATATGGAGAGTGATTTTCACCTACTTATAGGCTCCATCACCATGTAGCCCCCTATACTAGTTGGTCCTCCCTTAATCCGTTCCACCTTAACGATTTCAGGTTCTGTTTAATCCTCATTCCTGAGTTCTATTTCATCTTTCCCTCACGGTACTTGTTTGCTATCGGTTTCCTACACATATTTAGCTTTATGTGAAATGCGTTCACACACATTAGTGCTCCCTCCAATTTTAAAGAACACGACTCTACAAGCAAAATTCCAAACAATTGGGCCGACCATCTACAGGCCTTTAACCTTCTATGGGGGAGCATTTTCTGCTCAGCTTCGCTCCATTAAGTCGACCGTAGCTGAATATTGGAAAGTCACTCCAACTTGACAACTCCCTACACCAGCACGCGCTAATAAGGGATTTTCCTGTTGAGCTTATCCTCGTTCACTCGCCGTTACTAAAGGAATCATTGTTATTTTCTTCTCTTCCGCTTAATTGTTATACACATTTTTTTCGGCGGATTTGCCCTCCTAACTCGTAATGTACCAAAAGTAGCGCTGCATGCAGAACGCGGAGCAGTACTTACTACCTTTCTATCTATTTTCATGATGTGCGAGTAACTTCCTTTTTGTTACGTAATATTCAACGGACGCTAGAGTAGGAATATATACTTACGATTTATATCTAAGCACTCTAGTGCCGCTCATTAGTGGATAAGACCATGAGAAGGGTCGCCGAAATGCGGCCTACTTTTTCCATTCCACTTCCTCTCTTTTTTACAATTTTATTGTATTATTTCCCTTTTTCTTTATGACAACTTCAACCTATGCTGGCGAACCAGATCAGGCGAAGATACATCATAGAGAAAGAAGGAAAATAATACAAAGGTTATGCAAAAGGAAAAAGAAGGGGGCAAGAAATCATAGACCACATTCCCGGAATGGCTATCATCACATGTACCACTATATTAGGATCTTAGCATAAAAGGGAATTTAATTGCACACCGACCCCCGTCAGTAAGCAGAAACGCCCTTTCTCATCTAAGAAGCCTATCTGTTCCTTTTATATCCTCCCTCTTGAGCGGTAACCGATACAGAACAACTTAATCAGATCTATCTCTTACTCAAATTGGCACTCCAAGTACAGAAGTTTTTTTGCAAGAAATACAGGGTTGGTCGTCCACACTGCAACCGTAACCCACATGATCTTGTATACGCAGCATCGAAGTATCCTGCAAGCAGGTCTCTTGATGTGAATACCACACAGTTGAATGCACCCGGAATACTGAGACAATATCTTTCTAGCCTACCTCGCTACTTGTCGGCCAGATGTGATACCCCGTAAGTAAGAAAACAGTTTCGAGACGCTTGGAACTTGAGCCCATAATTGACGCCTGGGGCAACTGCACAGAATTTCTCCTCGACATAAAAAACCAAGCTCCCACCGTAACGGTTACAAACCTTTTTACATCGCCTGAAGGTGCACGATAGATAAATATTACGAGGAAGTTACAAGCCATTTCATTACGTACGAATTAGGAGTACCCTTATGAAATAAATTCCCCCCTCTATCTCTCAATAAAAAAGGGAACCATCCCTCTTAGGGTGTAGTTTACATTCAGCAGTCCGATGATTCACAGTCACTGCAATTATCATTGCCTATCGCGTTTCGCTGCGGCCTTCATCGCTGTAGGAACCAAGACATCCATCGTTAAGATTGCGCTAAATAAAATGTTCAAATGTACATAAAATTTCATAGCATGCATAGTAATAACGTGACGATTTCGCTAACGAGAAAAATTAACTACCAAATAACTTCGTAAAAGCACAACCAAGTCAACACCTACATATATATGCATAAAACTTTATATAGATCCTTACATTATTATTTATGGTTTAACACGGTAAGCATTTCCCTTTCAGAATTTGCACATGGAACGCACTTCATGAAATATACACAAAATGAAAAAATTTGATGTGTTAAACATTGTTGTCGAGGTGGAGTTCGCCGCTAAAGGGGGGGATGAAAATGTGCACGTGGAGGTTGCTAAACGGAATAGCATCATAATGCATAAAAAGGCACACATAAGTACTATACTTCTTATGCATGCACTTCCTACCATTACAAGCATATCCCGCTATCACCCTCCACGTGCATATTTCCAACCACTCACTAAAGCAGCAAACCCGCATCTCTATTTCGCTGTTTATTTTTCACATTTTAACGGTGCAGAAAGGACTCGCGGTGGAGAAAGTGTTACTTTACCCCATCGCGCCCCCCTGACGAAATTTTCCTACTCTACTGCTTCGATAATGATCCTTCCGCAGGTTCACCTACGGAAACCTTGTTACGACTTCTCCTTCCTTTAAAAGATAGGATTTACGGTTTTTCCAGAAAAAAGAAGATATAATCCCCCTTCTTCTTGTCCAAACAATTCATCATATCTTTCAATCGGTAGGAGCGACGGGCGGTGTGTACAAAGGGCAGGGACGTAGTCAGCACAATCTGATGAATCATGCTTACTAGGCATTCCTCGTTCAAGATTAATAATTGCAATAATCTATCCCCATCACGATATGTACTGATAAAGATTACCTACACTTTTCAGTGGAGGAAAAATACGAAACAGCAAGCTGAATCGTAATTTTAACAACTCGTTATACATATCAGTGTAGCACGCGTGCAGCCTAGTTCATCTAAGGACATCACAGACCTGTTGTTGCCTTAAACTTCCTTGTGTTAGACACACATCGTTCCTCTAAGAAGCTTTACAATCAAGCAAATACATTCTTACGCGAAAAAGAAACAGTATGAAAAGCGAACTAAGTAGAAAAGGGAAAGGGAAACTGTTACGTTTCCCAATATTTTCTTCAAAGTAAGCAAATCAACCGAATTCAGTCCCACGTAAGAATATATCGTATTTGCCGCTAATTAGCAGGTTAAGATCTCGTTCGTTATCGGAATTAACCAGACAAATCATATTCACGAACTAAAAACGGCCATGCATCACCATCCAAGAAATCAAGAAAGAGCTATTAATCTGTCAATCCTACTCTTGTCTTAAACTAGTGAGTTTTCCCGTGTTGAGTCAAATTAAGCCGCAAGCTCCACGCCTGGTGGTGCCCTTCCGTCAATTCTTTTAACTTTCTCGCTTGCGCGAATACTCGCCCCAGAACCCAAAGACTTTGATTTCTCATAAGGCACTGAAGGAAGCAATCTAAGAATAAACTCCGAAGAGAAAATTCTTATTTTAAAATCTTTCATCCAAAGCCTAGTCGGCATAGTTTATGGTTAAGATTACGACGGTATCTGATCGTCTTCACTCCCTTAACTTTCGTTCTTGATTAATGGAAGTATTTTAGGCAAATGCTTTCGCAGTTGTTTGTCTCCAGAAAATCTAAGAATTTCACCTCTGACATCTGAATACAAATGCCCCCAAGCTACTCCTATTAATCGTAACTAAGCCAAAATAAGAAAAAAGAACAAAAATTCTGACTTGTTCAATTTGTTATTCCATGCTGTAGTATTCAAACGCGCAATGCTATATCTGTTTGCTTTGAACACTCTAATTTACTCAAAGTAACAAGGACTTCCAAGCCGAAGCAAAGAAAGTCCTTAAAAAGAATCATTTTAATTAAAAGAACACATAATAGCAAAATGCGCACAAAGTCGATACGAAGTATCAGTTATGTGGATTAAGCTAGAAGCGTTGCTTAAAATATCGATTCTTTGAAATTCAACTACGAGCGTTTTAACTGCAACAATTTTAATATACGCTATTGGAGCTGGAATTACCGCGGCTGCTGGCACCAGACTTGCCCTCCAATTGAGTTTTGGGAAGGTTTTAAATTCCCATCATTCCAATTACAAAGCCAGATTGGCCTTGTATTGTTATTTCTTGTCACTACCTCTCTTCTTTAGAATTGGGTAATTTACGCGCCTGCTGCCTTCCTTAGATGTGGTAGCTATTTCTCAGGCTCCCTCTCCGGAATCGAACTCTAATTCCCCGTTACCCGTCATAGCCATGTTAGGCCAATACCCTAACATCAAAAGCTGATAGGTCAGAAACTCGATTGATACACACTAAAAATGGACGGATCCATTACGTGTCGCTTCTTTGTTATAATTCCTTAAGTTAATAACTTTTTTCTTAAAAGGCTTAACAAGTACACACTCAAGAAATGAATCAAGAGTGCTAAAGCAAGTATTAGCTACAGCTTTTCCGTAGTTATCCTTATAGAAAAAATGTCAAGTAGATTATAACTGTTTTAATGAGCCGTTCGCAGTTTCTACATATAAAATATGCATATACTTTCACTTGCATGGCTTAATCTTTGAGACAAGCATATGACTACTGGCAAGATCAACCAGGTTACTATATACGGCAGTGGGGAAGTGAGGAAGTGCACATTTGTAGACACTTTAAACACTACACTCCATTTGCTGTATAAACACACTTCGTTGTTTCGCTAACATGTTACTACCTTTCGCATAGTAACGTATAATAACTACAGCTGACGTTTTATTTTGTCATTTTCCTTACCATTTCGTTATCTTTCCATATAACTTTATGATAGGAATTATTGCACCTACTAAAAGTTAAGAGTAACATACCTACAAATGCTAGTCTTTCATTGCAAGGTACTTCTTAACCCCACCATGATGCCTTTCATAAACAACACACAATCAATATAGCATAAAATTGAACAGATTACCTTCTGTTAATAGTAAACTTATATTACAACGCATAAATATCAGTCTAACTCTTTTCTCTACTCTTATTGCAAACTTTCATCATTATAATGAAAATTCACAACAATTAATGGTCTACTTATAATTAACATCTTGAAGTATGTTAAGGTTTAATGATGAAGCAACAAGTAACATTAAAAATTACATACACCATAAAAAAAGGTAACAAATAAAATAAAGTAAAACACACGCAATTTTTACAGTACGTAATTTTAACAAATTAATTCATGATGTTCATAAAATTATAAATAGCAAAATTTCAAAATATTTCACTATCTACAATTTTGAACGCCGGAATTGTACTTCTCAATTTTCTTTTATGAATTTTAAAATTGAAAAAATTTTAACATCACATGTTAAGCAACACTTCCAAAAAAAATTTAACTCCTATTAACATGACTAGCCATTTTTTGCATGACTCAAACTGTAGAGTTAATATTATAAAAATCATAACTTTGCATTCGGACTTTAATACACATAAAATTTACAGACATATAATTTACATTTAATACATCAAAAATAATTTTCATAAAAAGCAAATATACAGGAAATTTGGAAAAAATATGTGATATTAATCATATATTTCACACAGTATGTTTAAAATTCATTGTTAAAGGAAAATCCAAAATATTTTACCATTCAGCAAAAACATAATTCGCCCTTTTTTACAGAAACAACTTCATTGTATCAAAAATAACATTTTTCTCTTTATATATCAGTATAGCTGCCAAAAATTTAAAATACTTTTCAAACTTTCCATTCGCACTTGCAATATGAATTTTTCGAACACAGTGAAAAACACACTATCATAAAACCCCTTAACTATATTTGTTTAAATTTTAGAGGACAAATAAATGAACGAACAATTTACAAAAATAGTACATTATTTAATTTACGGGTGAAGAACTTAAATTATTACGTAGAAGTAAGAATTCAAAAATTGAACCCATTCAGCCTTAAACCCTAGGCCTCTCGAACGAATTCATTTTTCTATATTTTTTTTTCCTAAATTGCTTCTTTTCCCCGTTCATGAGGGGTAACTTTGTCGCATAATTGGTCGTTTATTACATATTGCATATTATGATAACATAAATGGCACTCATTGACAAGAATTGACTCTATTAAACGGCCCCAAAGAATTACATGAGTACAAGCTACGTGCCTGTGCGCGATTCGCAGTGCGTACATTTTCGGGAGCCGCGCCTCAGCATTTTTATGTACGCACCATGGTATGTTTTACGCCAGGTGCATCGCTCATTTATACATGAAAAAATAGCATTCCTATGCAAACATGCCCCATTTTAAATGAAAGGGATAAGTACATATCGCTGAACTTAACGCGTGCGTTCTGTGCGATATGCAAAAATATGCTCAAAGTGTAAACACAGGATGCGTCATCTGATTTCAAGCCCAATGTTTTTTTTTTTTTTTGCGAAGTGCAATTTCGCAGTAAGCACAAAAAATAAAAAAAGCTCAGTTGAGTGAAAGAAATCCCTCTTTTCTCAAGCACGCAAAATGAACACTGAAATTTTAAGTAAAATACGTAAGTGTAAAATTCTCAGTGTGACAAACGCAAAGAAAAATCGCCCCGCGTATCATCACTTTTGATATGCGAAAAAAGTGTATTATTGGTCCCTCTTTTTTTTTTTCATAAAATGGCTGACATTTCATCCTTATATGTAATGATTGCCCATCGCTTGGTGCACCCCTTAAATTTGTCACTTAAGGCTAAACTGCAGGATGATTGACTCTCCCGAACTGGTCAAGCAAAAATAACGAAATGAATGAAATGAAATGCCAAGGTTATTTAACAAAAATACCATCCATTTTGAGCATCTTTATTGACATTTAAAGGGAAAAAAAAAATACCATGTTCATGTTCAAGTTTGATCGTACGTTCCGATGATAACAAAACAAACGCGCGAACAGTTCTCCCATTTTTTAACTTCCGCTCTGCACAAAACGAACCAACTTTTCACCCACTTGTTAATTTCTTTAAAGCAAAAATTGAGAAATGAATTTTGTGTGTGTTTATGTACGAATTATGATTCGCCCCTTTTGAGCTGTTCAAAATGCGGATGCGCAACTTGTGCCATGCCATGTTCGCTTTTTAAAAGCTTTCCTCTTTGGAAAATCGTCAAAGTGGTGTATATATTTCTTTCCTGTAAAAAAAATGCATTCCATCTGAAAGTTGCATGTAAAAAAAGGAGATGCTTCAAATATGTTGACGCTTTTTCACATATATATATACATATATATTTTTTTTTTTTTCAATTATTTGGGCATACCAAGAGAAAAATGGCCTGTGGCACATATCACACGCGCATTATGAAATGCTAACTCTTTCCATGCGGGTTACACTTTTTTTTTCACCCACTGATAAATTTTTACGCAGAAATGTTCCAATTCCAAATAGTGAAAAATTGCCGCTCGCATTCCCATGCAAATAATGCTGAAAAGAAAAAATACAGAGACGCATCGACATGTGAAGAGGATGCAAATGTGCAAGTTACGCTAAGGGGAACCGGCAACAAGTTCTCTGTACAAATGGTACATTTTGTTCGCATACGCGGATGTGTAAATGTGTGCGTGCACGTCCCCCTTAACGATTTTTTTTGTTATTCAAATGTGTGTAAATTTTCCCCTTATTTTTACCAGTTCAAATTTCACCCAAATCGACGATTTTACACCCCCCCCCAAAGATCATCTCCCTTTTTGGTAATCCTTTTGGAAGAATCTCCGTGTCGTTTTACTCATTTTGCGTCCACTTCACCAAGATGAGTTCCCCACTGCTGATATTTGCATAAACATAAGTGATGTAAAAAATAGTGACGCATGCAACTGCGCGTATGTATATACGCATACTTTTTCTGCTCAAAAATATGCTCATAAACAGCCCCTCCCTCAATTTCAACTCTCCAATTTTTCCAACGCGCAGATTGTAATTCACGCTGGCAAGCGGACTTTCCTCAAATGTGAACAAGTTGGCAACTATCAAAATGGAGAAGCGGTAAAGTGAAGAGGTGAAGAGGGGAAGCCAAAAATGGAGTGATGTTCCTTTCCAATTAAACGCACATAAAACGTTCCATAATTTTCTTTACAATACAGGTGGAGCAGAAATAGCGCATCCTTATGCATATTCTTTCAGACCTTTTAACCCCCATGTCCGCAAATTACTCATCTGTCTAGTGCCTCCCAGGTTTACCCGTTTTCTTCCCTTTTAAACGTTCCACAGGTATTCGATTCTGCTTTTACTGATCTTTTCCATCGTCTCCCACATGGGAACGGTGTGCATGTGTCTATACGTGTGTATTTTACTCTGGGTATATGCAAAATAGGTAATCATTTCTGCCTTTGCTTATTTGCTTTTTCTTCTCATTGCGGACATTTGTTAAGGTAACGCAGAGGGGGATGGGCGTATTATTTTTTGGCACAATTACCGCTTCGATGATCCTACTAATTTTCAACATTGTTAACGTCAAAGGTATTACACACTCAGATGTCTTCTAAAATGAGGATACAGAACTCTCCTCAAATTAGCGTATCACCCTTAATCACTTCTACCCCCCCGTTTTCTTTCTCAGACGTCATTTATGCATATTCCTTCACGCATGTCTCGTTTGAACCTTCGCAGCGGACGAACGTATTCCCCGTCTTGTCCACCACACCGTTCGATTAGTGCATTAAAAATGCAAAAGGTTTCTACTTTGTGAAATATTTTTTACAAGTACGAGCAGTAAGCACTATTAGGGTGCAATGTGTATACGGCACTTTATTGAAATTGCAATTTAGAAGGGGGGTCATTTTCTAGGCAAAGACAGCGTTATTTAAAAGGAAAAAATAATAATAATAATAATAATAATAATAATAATAATAATAATAATAATAATAATAATAATAATAATAATACGTCTTTTTTGTGATGTAATTAGCAGGAACATGGCGAAACGTACGTGAATGATGCATTTGTTGTATGTACTTTTATTTCCCCCCCCCCAAATCGATATGCATGATTCGTAGAAATAAGAACGGAGAAAGATTGTGCCAAATGGGCGTACCGGTAAAGCACCTCATTTTGTTTCCCTTGTTAACACACACGAATATGATGTTACAAAAGTGAAAGAACAAGTGGGAACATTTCACTCTCCTCTTTTTCATTTCCGCTTTGTGAGGGTGCAAAGCTACCACTCTGCTTCGCAAAGCGTAACCTTTTTGCTCTGCCCTATTTGCGCGCTTCATCCCCCTGTTGTAAAAGCGATCTAGGTTTACTTCTTTCCTCGTTTACAGTTAACGCATCGCCGCTCATTCGCGCAACACTGTGAATAAAAGTAATTTATGAAGTAGACATTTGGGTGATGGCAAAAGAGAGGGATGCCTCCCGAATGCGTGAAAATAAGTTTGCCCTTGCGGCATATTCCACTAGCAAGAGGCACAAAAACGTGGTTACGCTTTTGTCTTCTTCCCTCGAGCGGGGTTCACTTATTCTCTACATCATTTTGCGGTATGTATATGTGACAATTTTTGCCTTTAAAAAAATGCGTCCCCCCTTTTAACGAATGAGGTAAATTTGAAAAAGGGAAAAGGACGTAGGACACTTTGGGCCACCTCCATCAGTCTCACGAATTAACTTCACCATTAAAAAGGAACACACCTTAACGGATGAAATGCGGTTAGATGAATGTAGGACCGCCCATTTCGTCCTAAAGGTGCATTTCCGCATTACGCATCTATGCGCGCACGTGTGTAGGAAATTTTTTAACAGAAGCGTTGTGAATAGGTGAGCATTGCTTTGTGTCCATTCCATTTTTTCTCACAATTGATTTTAAGAACACTGATGTATGCGATTTATGCACTTCACTAGTTAGTGATTATTCTTATGTTACGTTCATGTGTGAAAAAGGAAAAAAAAAAGGCGCAGCAGTGTAAGCTTTTAAAGCTTGCAGCAATTGGTGTAGGTATAAATTGCGCAAAATGGAAGTTCCCATACCACACGTCGAACGTGGTATATACAGGCACACATGTGAGCACATTTGCGAAACGCCCCAGTTAGCCGTCCCTTTCGAGTAACTGTGCCAATTCGGACTGCGTCTTCACATCTTTGCAGCTGCAACGGTGGGCCACCTCCCCCCTCCTTAACACATAAATAAAATCACAACAGGATAACGCGTGCGTGTCGTGAGAAATGATTAAAATCGTGTTATCCGGGAAGTAATTTTTTATAATATAATTAAACGGTTTTGCATTGCCAATCAGGAAGTTATTCAAATTCGAGTCCACACTATTAAAATTAAAAATGGGAATTTCATCAATTAGTATCAACTTATATTTGTTCCTATTTAAGAAAAGACGAACTATAGACAAGTACCGTATGCAGTCATCCGTCAGAGAAATAGTGTTGCTCGAAAGGTTAGCCTTTCTTTTCCCTTTTTTTTTTTTCTCCCTCTCATCATGTGCATTTTCCCTTTGTTGGTGTATATACTTGTGCAAATCATTCATGTTCAATTTTATGCCAATCAAATCGAAAGCGTTAACGATTTCTTCATCTGTGAAATTTCTATACGGGTCGATAAACGTTCTGACGTTCCAGTTGTGAAAAACGAAAGAGGACTGCGGCAAAACGGTGATAATGTCATTTTTCTCCCTCCTTGGGAGAGTCCCAATGTCTCTTCCTTCTACTGTTATTTTTCCACTAACAGTAGGAATGAGCCCTAAGATGGACAAAATAATTGTGCTCTTCCCTGAACCTGACTTGCCTACGATGCCGATTTTTTGATTTTTCAAAGCGTAAATAGTGACATTTTTTAAGGATGGATCTTCATCTGTATAACAATATTTATTGCTATTTTTATCTAGAACAACTTTTTTCTTATAACTGACGAATACGTTCTCGAGATAAACACCGTATTTTTCCTTCGATTGGTCTATGGCTGGTGGGTCTACAATACCGGTAGGCAAAGGGGACGTACTTTCTCCCGAATTGTCAAATTTACCTTTCATCTCCATTTCGTCACATTTGGGAGTAACCTCTCCCCTTTCTTCCTCTAAGCAGTATTTTTCATGCGGTAATTTTGAGAACTCCTCTAGCCTCTGCACACAGCACATCTCTTTCTCCACATAGGTATAATCACACAGAAGAATTTTTGTGAGCACCCCAAGTCTTGAGGAAAAAGTAATACAATACCCAATTGTGCCTATAATTTTTTCGTAATTTCCCCCTTGGTACAGGTTTCCCATTTTGTTGAAAAAGATATGAGGATGCATAATGAAATAGCTAGTTAATATTAAAAAGATAAGCCTGATGTAGAAAGATGCCCATATAGTTATTGCCCACTTTAGAAGGCAATAATTTCTGAAGGTCTCTACGTAACGCTCGTATATACCTAAATGGTACCAATTCTTTTCGTATACGTTAATTACGCTTTTTCCCGATATGGTGTTGCTATATATGTTGCATAATGGGGAGTGACACCTTAGGTACCCCCTTTGAGCCTCTTTACACCCTCTGGAAAATTTTTTAAAAACCAAAGAATATATTAAAAAAACAATGAAAGGAAAAACAATAACGGCATCTTTCACCATACAGAATAACAAAATGATTGACATAAGAAGTCGAAAAAAGAGGAAAATGAATTTATAAAATCTCTTTAAAAATCCATTGTCTAACGAGTAAATGTCTGTAACAAACCTATTTATTATGTTACCCAAATTGTTGTTGTAGTAGACATACATGGGCACGCTCAAAATGCTCTTCAGCACATCTGTGTGCACCTTCACTGCTGAAATTACCGTGCCATATATGATAAACATGAAACAAAAAAAAGATGCTATTAACGATATTATTGGCAATATCACAAATAATTTTAAATACTTAATTTGATGTTGCAGAATTTCATTCGAATGCTCTTTATCATTTCGTGAAATTATACTAATCATGCTTAAAATGAAAAATTTTATTTCATCTGTAAAGATAGATATAAACATGAAAATCATTATGTACAGTATTAAAACGCCTCCAACTTTGCTCAGAAACCACCTATATGTGGTTAATTCTATGTTTCCTTTGAAAAACGATTCATCTTCATCATCCTTAGCAGGAGAAACATTTGCGCAGCTGCTTCTATGCTGCAAAGTTTGCGACAAAATTGCGTGCCTTTGGTTGTCTAGTCCTGTTGCGCAAGTTCGTTCTTGTGCCATCTGGTCAGCGCAGCCATTTATGTTTTTACCCGCGTTAATGATATAGTCATTTTCCAAAAAGGGTTTACGCCCTGCGGTACGCCCTTCGTCAGATCCCGCCGAACGGGTGTTATTTCTTTTGGAGGAGCCCCCCTCGTTTGCCCCTTTTATTTGGCTTCCACATTTCTCGGGTTCTTCACCTTCTTCACCCCCCAACTCGAATTTTGTGCCGCCCATGCTTGACTCTGTTCTACTTACAGCGCCGTCTTTTTTTATATTTTTGCTTTTTACATAATCTGATACACTTCCCGCATATTTTAGGGTGTAATTCTCTAACTGGTAAATATCCACTTTGTACTGGATATTCTCAAAAAGGTCATTAATAAAAAAATTGTGAAAAGTGTTTTCATTCATAGACACAACAAAACTGCAATAGTCTTTGAAGCTCTTATTTTCCTCTTTGCAAAATAAATTATAAAATATATTTTTAGATATCGCTGGGTCTAGAGATGTGAAAATATCGTCCAATAAATACAAGGAAAAATCGCTCTTCCCCCTTAGGCATTTTTGAACATGGTCCCCATCGAAGGGAACAACACCCTGGCAAAATGCACTTATTTTGTCTTCCTTACCATTTGAAAAATCAGTTCGACTATTTTTGTTGGCAAAACTGTCATCTACACGCATTTTTTTCTCACCGTTAGAGCTCAATTTATGCAAATGCATGTAGTGATGATATAGAGCTCTCGCCAAGGAAATTCTAACCTTCTGCCCTTTACTTAAATTATGATCATCGTTAACGTACCGCATATCACCATTTTTA
Organism: Plasmodium vivax; assembly: GCF_000002415.2. Classification (NCBI taxonomy): domain Eukaryota; phylum Apicomplexa; class Aconoidasida; order Haemosporida; family Plasmodiidae; genus Plasmodium; species Plasmodium vivax. The sequence continues at coordinate 156,592 of NC_009907.1, forward strand.
AAGGAACTTATATCATTTAGCAACTCACTCTGCTCAACAGTGTAGCGGTAAATCCCTGAATTGTATTCATTTCCAAATAAAATCATGGACCTTATATTTCCTATGGACAACCAACTGTTCTGGGGAACGTACAAAATTGGCATATTATACAACACATTTTTAACATATAAAAAACCGTGGATCAACTGAATGTCTCCTAAAATAGATTCGAAAAAAGCAGTTTTGCCTGATCCAACATTTCCAATAACTATTGCTAAGGTATTATTTTCTAAGCTAAAATTTATGTTCTTCAAAATGTACTTCTCATACCTCCGATCGTGCCTTTTTGTGCCAAAAAAAGCATTTTCTAATTTTATTATCAAATTGCTTCGCTCCTCTGTTACATTATCATCCTTGTTATTATTTTTCTCGTGTATGCTACTACTACTGCCGCCATTGGAGCAGTCAACTCTTGTCTGGAAACACACTTTCTCTACATCATTATCTGTACTGTAATTTACACCAGATAGTATGTTTCGATTTATAATGTTTATGTGTTTCCCTTTTCTATAAAAACGGGAAAACCTACAACATTTTATCAACCTGTTTTTTAACTGGATGAAATGTTTTCTGTACCTAGAACAATGTTCTCCTTCTTTTTCGAAACATTCTCCATCATCTGATGCGTTAAAATAGTTGTTCATTTTTGAAACGTACCTAAAATAATTGTTAATGTCGTTGTAATATAAATGGTGATTAACATACTTATTTATACGCGCAATATTCACTGTGCCTTCTATTATGTTATTCATTAAATTAGGAAAGTTAGATGCACTTGAAATTAAAGATTTATAGACAAATAACGGCATAATAATTGAACTAAAATTAACTTCCTTTTGATTGTCCAATTTCTCCCTTATAAACAAAAAAAATAACAACACTTCAACTATGTCAGCTGAGACGGCACTTATAAAAATGCCTACAGTGGCCAAGTAAAGTCGCACTTTGCAAAACAGCATTTCCTTTTTTCGAACAAAATTTATATAATTAAAAGCAAATGATTCCCAATTAAACATTTTCATTAATTTAAATTCTTTCAACACATGATGTGTATTATCTATTCTTTGATCCCTATATTTTAAATACTTACTTTTAAAAAGACTTGGTAAAAATGAAAATAAAATCATTGTGCTGTACAATACAACAGACAGTGATGCTCCAGTTTTTACAGCATTAGAACCCATCCTCAAGTAAAATACATAAAAAGATAAATAAAATTTGACAAATATATTAGACAGACTAATGACAGCACCAACAAAAAGTACTAAAGAAGGAGTATCAGAAAACATAATATTATAAATGTTTATGCTAGATGTGTCCTCTTCCCCCATATCTTCTTCTTTTTTCGTCCTATTCTTTTTAAAAAAATTTATTAAATAAAATTTTTTTTTAAATAGATTATCACTATCATTTTTTGTACAAATTTTAGTCATACAAGAAGGATTTTTTTTAACACTGTTACAGCTTTTTCTTTCCATTACACCTAATGGCGTATTCAAAGATTCTTCTCTATTTCTATACACAGAATGATTCGTTAAATCGTTATTACGACTATACAGGTTAATTTTGTAAAGGAAATGTATTAGTGATATTTCCATATTTACTAGAAATTCATAATAATAAAAATTCAAAATAGAATCAAAAAGAAATTCAAAAAGTAATAAACCAACGATGTACAATCCAAATATTACTTTCGAATTATTCAAAAAAGCGGGGAAAGATGGAATAGTTTCACCTTTTAAAATGAGCATATATTTGTCTATAGATCCTCCAACAGCAATTATAAATAAGGTTTGTAAAACGTTAAAGATAATTATTGAAATTATGCGAACTTTAAACGTTTTAAAAATTGTCCACACAAGATTGTTATAATATACATTATATTCCTTCTTTGCCTTTATGTCTTTTGAGTTATGACAATGTCCTACCACAAAACTACTTTTTTCATAAAAATGTTTAGAACTACATTTTCTTACATAAATTTTTCTTAAATTTTGTTCCAATTCAGATGCATAATGTGTCACACTATCATTTTTTCGTAATGTAGGAAACTTAATTTCATCTTTTATAAGATTATTTAGCAATTTTGTCACCCAATGAAAGGTTATAAAACTAAAAATGGATACATATTCTGGTTCTTTTTCATCGTTGTCCTTATTTCCGCGTCTTACCCATTTTTTAAACATAGTCATATTTTAATAAAATAAATGTTTGTGTAAGGTTAATTTGGCTTATTTTTTTTACACACGTGTTTGTATATTTAAGTTGACAAAAAAATGCTTCGAAGTCGGTAAAATGTGTTAAGATAGGGTAACACCTTTCATCTTCAAATCATGTAATGTTGCGCTATTAAAAAACATACACGCCATAAGTTTTATAAGAACTCGATCTGAAAATTAAATGCCAAACTGCATATTTGTATACCGAAACAGTAACAACAAAATTCAAGTACAAAAAACAAATCTACAGACCCTTAGTTACTACTGAAATGTGCTTACAAAGGGTTAATATGAATAAGCTCGAAAATTCATTAAATTAAAAAAGAATTTAAAAAACGTCCTTGTTAAAGAATCTTCATTTCATATAGCATATATGTTCTTGCTACAAAGCATAAAACGCTATTAATTTAAAAAAAAAAAACATATCAGAAAAAGAATTTTGTAGATGTGACAAAAGAATTAAACAAAAGAAAAAAAAAGAAACTATTTATTTTAAATATATCGTGAAATTCAAGAGTGTTAAAAACGCCATTTGAATGTATATTATGCAAGTTTATAAACATATTAATCGCATTGAAATAAAATTTTTTTATGTATGAATTTTTTTTAAAGCGCAATAAAAAAAAAAACGAAGTCAAAGAATAAATGTAAAACAATATCTGTTCTTAAAATATATAAATAATATGAATTAAGCATATTTCATGATAAAATAGATGCATCTTAAAAATTGAAGCAATGTTGTGATGGAAAATAGAACCTTAAAACTCTACATATTAGCTAGTTTTGTACACTTAACTTTTTTATGGGTAAAAGCGTTAATACAAGTCTATAGGACATACAATATTAGTAAAAAAAATTGTGCTAATAGAGTTATATCTACAGACATACTGGGATAGTTTAACCTTTTTTAGGATTCTAACTTTTTTCACTCTTTTTCCCAGAATAAAAATGATTCTTTTTCAGTTTTGCAATAACTACAGAATTTCCATTATTTTTTCATGACGTGAATCCTGTATGCTTTAATAAGAAACAGGTGTATAAAATTAAATGAACGTTGGTTCTTCTTAGTTAAATGATAAAAAGCTTAGACAGTTTACACTTTATTTTATCATTTTTTACTTTTCCTATGTATGCCTTCTTCACTATCGCATATTTTTCCAACATAGTTAACAAACCTGAAATAGTTTTTAGAGCAACATATCTGTTTTACTAAATAAAACTTCGTTTCGTGTGTAGAGTATGTTCAGAGGTTCATTCTCATCGTTTTATGCTTGTATTTACATTTCATCTGTGCTTAATTATAACGTCTTTAATTTGTTATTTATAAATAGAACACATTTATTCATGTGTGTTTTTTTATTTGCTTCTCTAAGTTCTTTTTGTCTTTGATACTTTTTGGTCCATGTCATGAATTAACCATTCTAAATCATATTTCCCCCCTACAGAATATCTAAGAAGGCATAATAATGTGTATGCTTAAACGATCATAAAATTGAAATAAGTGTATAAAATTTTGTTAATTTGTGTATGTTCATTTTAGAAAGTGTTGCATGAATTATAAAAATTGGACAACATTGCATGTAGTCATATGTGCTCTCACTTTTATTGCATTATCATTTAATCTACAAGGTGTACGTCGTACAAATGTGAGAAAAGAATTTAATGTAAAATTGACCACCCTTTTTTAATTTCTCATTGAATTATAAATGATTAAATGGCTGTTGTCCGATACAGCATAATAGTGTTTGCAAGTGTTATTTTTTTCCCTTAATGCATTATAAGAATTGAAAAGTAATTCTGCCATACTATTAATGACTCTGTTATAGCAATTTTAAAGGTAGATAAATTACAAGCAAAAAAAAAAAAGTAGTTACTGGATAATGCAAAAATAATCTAAAGATATTTTCCTCTTTAAAAATGCTAATGCACACTTTGTTTTTTTATAAAATTCGGCAAGGGCGTCTATTCTATGTTAACTCAAAAAAAGGGTAACATAAGCTATTGTTGGTAGCCTTTCAATTCAAACATATATGCACCGTGTACGAAATGTCTTTCGTGGTTTCCAAATGAAAGGGGTTTAAATATTATGTTAAGTTTAGAGAAGGGTTCCATTTTTATAGATTTATTTTAATACCATTTTTGTGAGTTTTGTAATGTGCATCACCATGATAACTATGAGTTTTATTTTTGTGTCATTCTTTTTTCCCCAAAAGTATGCATATTAATGAAGACAAAAATGATTTTTTTTTTTTGCTAAAAGTTTAGGTATTGTAATATAAAATGATTATGCCCATGATGTATATTTTTATAAAATAGATAGATCGTCCCTTCAATTATTTGCATACATATTAAAGGAGCGTTGTTATGTGTAAAATAAGTAAAACGACAAGAACCTTTAAGATTGTCTTTCTTTTTATATAAGACAAAGTAACAAATGTGCATTTAAATGTTTATAAAATAAAGTACTATTCTTATGTATCTTTAAAACATTCATATTCGTTTAAATTCATTATAAATGAAAGTTTCAAATTAACAACAAATTTATATTCAAAAATAATGTAGTTTAGTGCCACATAGGATAGAATAGAAGCAAATGATAGAACGAACAAACTTCATATTTCCTTTAAGCAGAACTAATAGGATTGTCTTATTAGTTACCTTAATTTTCGTTATATAGCAAAACATTAACATTTGGATAATTCTTTTAAAGATTGCATTTGTGTTGATTCTCATCATTCCTATACAATATACATTTTTATTCGAATACTAAATATAAATAGACAAAAAAAATGACATAAAAAGTATTAAAAAATAGAGATAAATATTATGAAATGTTATTATATATATGTAAAATAGTAAACCATAATCAACAAAAGAATACATAAATTAGAACAATAATACAGACAGAAATTGCAAAAACAAACTATATGTGCAAGTATAAAAAACTAAACAAGAAAGAAACGACTTTATTATAAAGCTTATATTCAATTCAAATGTGTTAAATAAACTTTATATATGTCTAAAAGGAACGTACATGTTCTTAAAAATATGCAATATCATATGAGATACACAAAATATGATATGAACCAAAGCAAAATATAAAAGTTATTATGTCAAAAATGTTAGTATATGAGAATAAAACTCAATATATAATATTAATAAATAATTTAATTAAATTAAGAGTAATAAGGAATAAAATATAATAAAGAA